>NC_045732.1:40883245-40984189 GCF_009834535.1 Camelus ferus
AGGATTGTCAGGAGTTAGAGGTGGGAGGTTCTTATTATAAAGTAGCAGGGATGAATTTGGCAGGGGAGGGCAGAGAGTAATAGAACTGTTCTATACCTTGAACGTCTTGGTTACACAACTCCACGCATTTGTCAAAGCTTATAGAATTGTACACCAGAGGGAAATTTTATTCTATGTAAATTTTTAAATTAAAAAATTTAAATCTATAGGCAAAGGGGTAGGGAGGGCATAGCTCAGTGGTAGAGTGCGTGCTTAGCATGCTTGAGGTCCTGGGTTCAATCCCCAGTATTTCCATTTAAAAATAAAAAAATCTAGTTACCCCACCCCCAAAATAAAATCTATACACATAAAATAACGCTATGATTCTTCTACATACTATGATTCTTTTTACATATTTATATGAAAGCATAATTATATGGACAGAAAACAGATCAGTGGTTCCCAGGATCTGAGGACACGGGTAGGGGTTGACTATAACGGGTCCCGAGAGTTTAGGGGGTGATGTAAACTATTCCGTATCTTGATTGTGATGGTAGTTCACTACTATACACATTTGTCCAAACTCATAGAACTTATACTATGAAGCATCAACTTCACTGTATGCAAATTACACTTTTAAAAAAAAAAAGGCAAGAAAGGTAAGAGAGAAAAGACTCAAGAAATAGCTTTTCTTAAAAACTTTTGGTAAGCTGTAGAGAATCTGGAGTCCCAAATTTTTATCCTGAAGTGACTACCTTAGTTCTCTTTGATTTGAGCCAAACTATGTCCCCATGCTGTTTCTTACTCTAGGTAACTCTTATTTCTAGTAGTTGGTTACCAGTGTCTCTTAGGAGTACCAGAAAATGTTTAAAACGTTAAATTATGAATTGCCATATGGTTATAAAATGGCCTTAGCTGTCTTGATATCCATTTTTACCATTGCAGTACTGTTACCCACCAGGAGAGTCTGATAAGATAGTGTGAAATAAGTGGAACCCCATTCAAGAATACTTGGAGTGGAATCTTAGCACGACCCTATTTTAAAACAAACAAAAAAGGATGTATTTAAGGGACTTGATAATAGAGACCAGCACACAGTAGGTGCTTAATAATCAGTGTTAAGGAAACAGTACAATGCAAAGGAAAGGGTCGGTATAAGGTTATCCCACCTGGATATCAATGCTGTCACCACTTAATGTGTTGTCTTCGGTATGTCCTGACAACTATGTGAGCCTGCTGCTTGTCCTTTTGTTTTTTTTCTTTTTTAATTTTCCCTTGGGTGGAACAGGTATTTAGGTTTATTTATTTTAATTATACTTTTTTGATGGAGGTACTGGGGATTGAACCTAGGACCTCATTCATGCTTAAGCATGTGCTCTACCACTTGAGCTATACCCTCCCCACCTTTATCTTTCATAAGGAGACAAATCTTTTACTGGCAGTTTTATTTAGGGTTAAGGAGTTAACAAGCTGCCAGGGTCCGGTACAGTCTGTGCTCAAGCAGTACACAATTCTCTTCTTTCACTGCCCCAGGATGCACAAGTGGTCTGTACTTCCCTGCCAATCATCCTACAGCCAAGGGCTCGCCAGTCTGTCACATGGTTCCAGACTTAGGATTTAAATAGGTAAAATAAGGGGTGACAGCAAGAGAGGCAAGACTAAGATGTGGCTGTGGATCCAAAGATGATGTGGAAGTTTGGGGTGGGGGCGAAGAATGAAGCAATCTAACACCCACTCCCTCCAAATGGTAGAACTTCATTGCTCCACACCAACTTTGGCTTAACTGTATTGAGTTCCTTTCTTGCTGCCAGTCTCAGATAGATTGCTGGGAATTGAGGTCACATGCATAACCCAAACCAGCCCTGGTAAATTAAGATTTGTGTTTCTGTTGCCATCATCTACCCTAGTCCCTTTCTGAGTGCCCCTAACACTGCCTGGGCCCACTGCCTTTGTCTGATGAGGTAGGCTGTCCCAGGGGAAGTGGCTAATATTTTTCTGGGGTATATAGACTTCTAGATACCAGAAAAGAACTTGGCTGGTACACCCCTGATAAAGCAGCTCTCTTGAGGATGAAGCCTGTGAATAAATGATACCAGAACCCTTTTGGATCATGGAATTCAAATGCTGATGCTCCGTGAGACATGGTCACATAAGGGCAGGGTCCGGCCAGAGGGCTTCGGTTCAAGGATTCCTCCAACTCAGTCTGCCCAGAAGTGCCCCAAGGCAGGGCTTGCCCCGCAGGCACCTATCAACAGGTGCTTTGTTTTCCCTTCATGTGAACAAGGCAGTGTTTACCACACCACAGCACCAGCTAGGCTTGTGTGCTGTCTTCCTCTATCCTATTCCTAGACGGGTCCAGAGATACAGAAGGCTCATCATTGTCCCCCCGACTCCCACTGCCATCCAGGTTGAGTATCTGTGGAGTTGGTGGAAGATGTGTGGCCTGCAGCCCATTGCAGGGATGTCTTGCTGCTGTGGTCTGTTGTGGACTGGTAAAGCTCTCTCCCAGGAACCCCCAGATCTACCAGCAGCCTAGCCTTTAGTTGCATGTTTAGCTGTCCAAGAGTGTTTTGTAAGGGGTCAGCCTGCAACTGCCCAACCTGTAAGGTAGGGGATAAATTGTTAGCATTAAGGGATCTGCTGATTAATTTCATTTCTATTCTAAATAGAGTAGGGGCTAAATAAAGGGTAGGGTTTGCCAGTTTCAGACACTTGGGACTCTTTTTCACCCCTGGAGAATGGAGGGATGGTGTGGGGATGGTAGGGGAGGAGTTCTTTTAATATGCAGGTGCTTCAGGGAGAAGCAAACCATCTGACTTTATCTATATTCCCCCATCCCACTGGAACTGGTCCTTGGAGAAGGGGAGGGAGGTGAGATCAGTGGATCAGTCACCAGCACTGTCATCAGCATTGCCAGAGAGGTCGAGAACAGACATCATGGAATCGGACAGCTTGCTAGCAAGTTTATCTGCAGATGGAGAAAAACGGGCAGTCACTTAGTGGCTGGCTTGCCAAAGGGAGGCCTGCAGGAGCTAGCCTACATTAACCGTGGTCTGCACCAAACTCCCAAACTGGCTCACTCTCCCTTCCACCCCAGCTACCAGCAGCCACTGCTCAACCTCACAGATAGACCCATTTGTCTACCTGTGAAATGATTATCCCAACGGAGCTTCTATCTCTCAGTGTCAGACTTACTGAGCTGTTTTCTTTTTACTGTGTTGAACTTAGCACTCTGCCATCACCCTCAAAGCTCTCCCAGAAAATGAGCAGCATGGCAATAAGGGCTTTGAGCCTGAATGCTCACCTCCATCTTCCAGCCACACCCTATTGTTCCTCAGGATTCCCCGCACACAATCACCTCCTTCAGGAAGCCATCTCTGATCACCCCCACCCCACTACCACCTCCAGGCTGGGTTAGGTTCCCTCGCTGTGTTTTCTGTCTTCATAATGATTACTCTGTGTTGCCAATGTCTGTTTTCTTGTCTCCTCCCTACTCCCCAGTAAGACCAGAAGGGCAATTGATCTCTGGATTCCCAGGACTTGGCGTGGAACCAGGCCAACAGTGAATGGTTATGAACATAGTCTAGTTCAAAGAACAGGGATTATGGGATCAATCAACCTTAGGTTTGCATTTTGGCTCCATCAAATAATAGCTGTTTTATCTTGAGTGTGTCAGAATGTCTCTGGGCCCTAGTTTCCTTACCTACCAAATGAGACTTTTGCAAGGAGTTAGTGAAAATTCCTATAGCATGAAGACCTAAATGGGCCAGCCACACAACAGACCACCATTAAAATGAAGGAGGCCATTCTTTTGTGAATTGATGTGAAACTATCCCTAATATATGTTGAATGGAAAAATGATGTGGCAAAACTGTATGTTCAGGAGACTAGCATTTGTCTAGAAAAAGAGAACAAAGAATATACGGATATTTGCCTGTGTACCTATCTCAGGAATAGTAACTGGTTGCTTCTAGGGGAAAGCCTGGATGACTGGGGATTGGAAGGAGACATTTTATGGTATATCATTTTGTACCCTCTGGATTTTGAGTGTATTGCCTATTGATAAAGTAAACACTATAGATAGCCTGTAAGCTTCTTAACACATAGAAAGCAGCCGATAAATAAATGGTGGCTATTTGACTAGGCCAATGGTCCTCCAAGTGTGGTCTCCAGAGGAGCAATATCAGCACTAACTGGGAACCTTAGAAACACAAATTCTCAGGCCCCAAGGCCAACCTACTCAATCAGAAACTCTGGGGGTGGGTCCCAGAAACCTGTGCTTTAATAAGCCCTGCAGGTGAGTCTAATACAAGCTAAAGTTTGAGAATCACTCTGCTAGCAGGTGAGCCTCCTAACCCATCCCTGCCCCTAACCCTGGCCTGGGGCTGGACACACGGAGATGCTCATTCAGGAGCCCCTAATTAAGGCCCCAGGTGGGCCCTTTACAGAGCACAGCGGGGCAGTCAGGTGCTCCCACCTGCACGCTTCTGGACCTTCTTCTTATTCTTCAGGGCAGATGCCAGAGCCTGGCCCTGCTGCAGGGGGTCTGTCTCTATGATCCTCTGTAGCATCGGGCGGCGGTCCACTGGGCAGACATTCACCATGCTGTTGTTCCTGGGGAACTGGTCCGCGTTGCGCTTAGCCCACCCCATCTGATGGCGGTTTGGTTTGGTGCAATACCCAGTGAGCTCTCCAATCTGGGGAAAGAGAGGACAACAGTCAGGTCTGGGCCCCGAGGGTACCTCCAAAGACTTCTGCCGATGAGGCAGGGACAGGCAGGGACAGGCTTTCGTAAGAACAGGAGCCCGGAGCCATGCAGAACTAGGCTTCAAGTCTGGCTCCACCACAGACTAGGAGGTACTTAGTTATCATCTCAGCCACAATTTGCTCATCTGTTAAATGGGGATGGACAATGGGTACTTTGCATGGCTTTTACAAGAATAAAATGAAAAAAACAGAATTACTTGTCAACGATAATTGGTATTACAATGATTCTTTGTTCAAGTGAGCTTGAAGGTCTTCATCAATTTAACAAATATGTTCTGACACCTATTTTGTGCCCAGCTCTGTGTGGAGAAATGTGGGAGAAATCAGTCAGATGCAACCAGGCTAAAGAGGAAAAAACCAACCACACCACAAGTTAGAATGTGGCAAGTACCCACCAAAGAGATGCAGCATAAGTGACAGAGGCTGAGGGGATGATGGTGGTCAACATACTTCTACTGATGGAAGGGTCATTCCTGACTGAACACTGGGAAAGCACAGAGCATACCTGGGCATCCAAAAGGGCGTCTAACTGGCTGGAATAGAAGGTACATGTGGGCAGTAAAAGGTAGTATTGACAGGAAGCTCACTATGTGCCAGGTACCATTCTAAGCGCATACATATATATGTGTACACATGCAATTACGTATGTGTATACATGTACTCACACACATGCACACGTGTGAACTCATTAAATCATTGCAACGATGCTTTGACAAACAAGGCACCTAAGGTCACACAGCTAGTAAGCAGTGGAATAAATTAGAACCCAAGCAGTCAGGGGATAGTCTTAAGCACAAGTTAGACTGATTTTCCTATAAGCACTGGGAGAACTTTCAAAACTATGTGAGGATGGTAGACAAACAAGTTTATACTGTATAGCACAGGGAAATATATTCAGTATCTTATAGTAGCTCACGGTGAAAAAGAATATGAAAATGAATATATGTATGTTCATGTATGACTGAGGCATTGTGCTGTACACCAGAAATTGACACAACATTGTAAACTGACTATAACTCAATAAAAAAAATAAATAAATAAAAATAAAAAAACCTATGTGAGGACGGGAATGGCATGATTCCTACCACTGCCCCAGCGCAGGCCTCATCATCTTTTATGGAGCACAGGCAACAGTCTCCTTCCTGGACTCCCTACCTCTGCCCTGGCTCCTTTCTTTCTGACTAGGTTTTTACCCCAGGCACCAGAGTGATGGTTCTAATGCAAAAACTTGACCATGTGGCTTCCCTGCTTAAGACACCCTTCCAGATATTGTGTAGCCATCAGAAATGAAGGACAGCTCTTTAAGTAATCATGTAGAACAATCTACAAAATCAATTTGTAAGTGAAATAAGCAATGTGCGGAATAATACGAATAGCCTACAACTATTTGAATTAAAATAGACCTGTTATCTGCTTTTACGTATATGTGTGTCTAACAATGGAATAGCTCTGAAAGATACCCAGGGCTGCTAATAGTGATCTGCCTCCAAGGGGGGACAGGGTAGCTGGGAGAGAGGAGAGACTTACTCTTCACTAAATACCCTTTACCTTTTAAATGTTATACCATGTACACAAATTACCTAGTCAACAAATATTTTAAATAAACAAAATGAGGGGAAAAAATTAAAACCCTTTGACCCTCCCCAAAATAACTAACTTTCAGTGTTTTCCTATTACCCGTAGTTAAAGTCAAAAACAAGGCCTTTTGTGATCTGACACCAGATTCATCTTTCCCTGATGAAAGATGAATTTTAATTTTTAAAATTCATTTTTAATCCAAGCATATCAAATGCCCAGAGCTCCACCCTCCATTCCAGCTACCCTAGACCCCTAATGATTTCCCCAAAACACTACACTCTCAGCCTTTTGGGCTTTGGCATGTGCACAGGCTGAGGCCCTGCCCATGGGCTGCTGTCCCCTTGCCCAGAGAATTCCTCAGCCTTCAAGAGGCGGCACAAGTACCAAGGCCCCCAGGAAGACTTCCCTGACCCACAAGCAGTATAGGCGAGGGCCCTTAGAGCCATGCTTTCCCCACCTCTGCGCCCAACCCCAGCCTGTGTGTATCCCATCACAGTGTAGATGTCTGGGTCTAAGACCCACTAAACTGTGAGCTCTTGAAGGGCAGAGATGGGGGACTGGCAGAAGTAGAGGCGGAAAAAGCCTCCAGGAGTCATAGTATGGCATATCCACTAGGTCCTGCGGGTGCTGGGGAGCCATGAAAGAGCAAGTGACAGTCAGATTGAGCCAGTATAAACCATGAGACATATGTCCATGTGAGAGATGACTGGAAGATAAGACTAGAGTTACAGGAATGGTAGGGATAGAAAGAAGCTGACAGTGTCTTGACGTTTAGGAGAGAGAAGCCACGGGACTTGGTGACTGATCGTGTATAGGATCTGGGGGCCTAGTTAGAGGGAAGAAGAGTCAGGGATGCCCAGGTTTGCAACTTAAACAACTGGGTGCATTGACAGGGCTCCTATTCTCTAGGCTGGAGCTGGACTGGGAAAGCTGCTTGAGAGAGCATGCCTCCTCCTTAGGCCTGCCTTTGCTTCGCAAAGGATGCACCCTGCCAAGCACCCAGGAAGCCCACAGGGAGTGAATGAATGACCCGCACCTCCCCACCATTATAGGCAGAACTCATGGGAGCCAGGTGGAAGGGACTGACCATCTCCCAGAGCCCTGGATAGAGGAGAGGGTTGCCACGAAGAAAGAGGACAGGTACCTTATACACGGTGGTTTTATCTTCCATGGCATCTGCTATTTTGACCATCGGCGAATGGAGCCACTTGATCTCCATTTCGAGCGGGTCCGTGTCACCCAACAGCTCGTCAGATTCTCCAGTGGCCAAGCCTTTAACATAATCAATACCACTGTCAGGGCCCTGGCTCCTCCCTGTTCCCAGCCCCCGGGTCAGGCCTCAGTGGAAAGATGTGGACACTGCCCAGGGGAGTCAGGAGGGAAGGCTCTTTTATTCCTGCTGGGAGACCATATGACAAAGGATTAAAGGCCTGGGTTTTGCAGTAGGGTACTCACCTGCTGGGAGCTAGTCTTGGAGCCTCACTTGGAAACTGAGAATGCCACAAGCCCTGGATGCCTGAAATGCACTGGCCTGAGACACTGCTCAGTAAATGGCAGGTACTGGAATTCCCTCCCCAGGACCAGGCCTCTCTCCCTATCTCCCTGGCGCCTTGCCGTGAGCTGGCCTCCACTGCAAACTGTAAATGTGCCCACTGCCCTGAGCCCACACTACCCTCACACCTCTTCTAAACTTTGCCCCCATCTCCTTCCCTGGGCCTCTAATCCCTACTCACTCTTCAAGATCCAACATTAGGGCAACTAGGAAACTCTCACCATTAACCTCTCCCTCTTCTCAATTTCTGGGACCTTAATCTTTAGCCAAAGTGCATTCTCAGTGCCAGAGCCCCTCTTGCCCTCACATGCAGCCAGAGTCAAGCATCATCATAAGAACGTGAGCTATAATTCCTCCCAACTGCGCACTTGAATAGAATAGTAAAGTTCAGAAAGAAGTCTGACTTGCCCAAACCACATGGGGAATAGACTCTGAAGCAGGCAAGCCTCTTGTCTGCATTTTTAATCCAAGCATATCAAATGCCCAGAGAAGGAAAGCTAGTGACCCTCAAGAGAAACAAAGGAACTAGAAGCCAGGCCAGCTAGGGCTGTCTCCACTACCCCAGTGTATCTGAAGACAGGCCCAGAGAGTACTGGTTACCTTTCTTGGGCAGGGTAGAGAAGGAAGGAGCCAGGAGCCAGAAGCCAGAGCTACAGATGGTAGTATTTGAAAAGAACAAATTTCTTCCAAGAGTGCCTGAAAGTCGTATCTCTCTGTCCCCCAACAAATAACCATATTAATAACAGCTAATATATACCCAGCATGTGCTATATGCCAGGCACTACTCTAAGTTTCTTTATACATTAAATAAGTCTTCTCAACTATCTTATCAGGCGGGTGCTACTGTCCTCATTTTACAGATGTCACTGGATGTGGAGAGGCTAAGTGACTTGTGCAGCATCACACTGCTAACAAAACTTGGACTTGCATCCAGGCAGCCCATTCTTTTAACCACTTAGCTACTCTGAGCTGGGCAAGTCTTCAACAAAAGGGCAAAAGAGCTAGTTTGAATGCCACCTCTGCCTGCCACTGACTATGTGCTGTTTGGCAAACATCACCACCTTTCTGTGACTCAGGTGCCTCATCCATCAATGGGCATAAAAATGAAAATCTAGGAATGGACATGCATTGGCTGAGGCAAAGCCTAGAGCAACATGAGAGGAAGGGATTTTGAGAGGAGTGTCTCAGTCCACTCCAGGTCTCAAGAAATGGGGAAATGAACCTTGCACTTTCTAAGCACCTCACTGTGTTCCAGGTACTTTGAGGATTTGTTCCCTAACGACCAAGAGCCCACAACCACCGCCGCCTGTGACCCAGATTACAATTCTTCACCTTGTGGGAAAAGACATAAAGCTTAGGGTTGGTTACACAACTTTCCCCAAGCCAGAGTAGGGCCAGAGCAGAGAGGGGGTCAAACGTGGGATTTGTCATCAGATCTGTGTGGCTCCACGAGGACAAGACAAGGAAGGTGCCAGGCAGGCCAGTACCCTCGCCCCGACTTACACTCCATGGTGTCTTCGTTGGCCTGCTCGGTGTCCTCAATGTCAAAGACCTCAGTCATCTCCTTAACGATCTCAGCACTGAGATGGGCAGGCAGGGTGTGGGTGGAGGGTGGGAGTGTATAGAAGCTGATCTTCCCGCTGCATTGGGAGGTGGGAAGAAATTGGTGGTGATGTCATTAGGTGAACAAATGACCAATCAAAGAGACAATGGGTTCCCAAGTCAGAAACAGTGAGGGTCAACCAGAAAACCCGGACACCTGACCAAAAGCTTGAGTTGCTGGGTAATCACCAGGCATAAATGTTGCTGGGCCAGACATGACCTGGTGCTTTGGCCTTCCCTGTCCTGGGACCCAGGAAGTCAGGCTGCCCCACCTCTGGAACAAACACAGATGAGCCCTTCTGTGAAGCATGACTCCCAGCCTCACCTCTACCTAGCCCTCTCCTCACCTCACCCAGTCAGCCAGGACGGCTTTGGCCGCCTCCTCCTGACTGTATATGCCTCCCTTCTTCTTCTTCCCCAAGCGGTGGGCCACTGCAGTCAGAAAGTGCTCAGTGGTCTGGAACCCAGAGACGCCATAATAGCTGGAAATCTGGTGAAGAGAGGGAGAGAAATCACAGGGAAGAACGAAGGGCCCTTGAAGAGGGGGTGGGGTATGAGCAAGAACCCCAAGTACCTCTTCCAGGTTGCAGCGCTGCAGGATGGTCTCCACCGGGGTTACGGGGTCCGCCAGCTTCTGCACACGGACGCAGTTGCGCAGGATGGTGCCCACCTCCGAGTTGGGTCCTGGGACAATGCCAGGGGCATCCAGCAGCCTGATGAACTTGTCCAGGTAGACCT
Organism: Camelus ferus; assembly: GCF_009834535.1. Lineage (NCBI taxonomy): Eukaryota > Metazoa > Chordata > Mammalia > Artiodactyla > Camelidae > Camelus > Camelus ferus. The sequence continues at coordinate 40,893,462 of NC_045732.1, forward strand.
CTTGCATGAACCTGGGTCGGGAGAGAGAAGGTAAGAGAGGACGCAGGGCGGTGACCAGCCCGGATATGTCTGGCACCCTCGAGGCCCCAAGCACACAGTTGGGAGAAGGAGTGAGGGGCAGATGGCCTACAGATGAAGGTGAAGAGATGGAGGGCGATTCCAGTCTGGCCTTCACCACTGGGGACTGAGCTGCAGGACCATAGGCAAACTTCTGACTCTCTGAGCCTTAGAGGCTTTATCTAGGAAGCAGAGTGGCTTATTCAGTACCCAGCCTGGCATGGTTGTTGGGAGGCTCCAAGGAGGTAAGAGGGGAAGAACCCAGCTGGGGGCCTGGCTCAGACCTAGGGTGTGTCAGGTAAATGAGGGCTGGGAAACTCCTGGGCCCATGGAAGAATCAGAGGCTGGTCCAAGATACGGGACGGGGGCTGACAGTGTGGGAGTTGGGGGAATGGTAGGGTCAAGAAGCTGTAAAGTGGGGGAGCAGGCAGGTACTTACTTGGTGATCCCAGGAACGGCTCCCACACTGCACGCACGGCTGCGCTTCAGACTATTGATCAGGCTGCTCTTCCCAACATTGGGAAGGCCTACAAAGGAGCAGCAGATGTCTCAGGGCAGGAAGGGCTCTAGGACCGATTAGGACAGCCTGTGTGTGGGAGGCCCAGGCAGGGGCAATGTGACCAGGCCACAGGGAAGCCAAAAACAGAGCTGGCTTCCTGCCCACCTGTCCCAGGCCCTGACCAAACCCCTCATGGCCTTTCTACCCCTCTCCTTCATCTGTGAGCACATTGGCTAGTTGTGTCCATCTCTCTAGATGTGCCACTCACCTCCCACCTACAACCAGCCTGAGAAAGGTACTTGATGCAAGGCCTCTGTGACACAGTCCAACAGGATGGACATCGGGAAGTGTCGCGAAACAGAGAACCATGTGCCCTGATGCGTAATTCACCTGGCAGGGGGTGGGGAGCTCATCTCACATGTCAGCCCCTGAGCAGTTGTCTGCCTGCGGTGTGTTTTTCTGTTCGGGCATCTGTGAGCACCTCTCAGCCTATGAGTATCTTTGTTTCTTCCCCACTGGGTCTCTCATTCCCACCATTCTCTCTGTGTGTGTGCTAGAACATACATGTGCACTGCTCTCTCACAGATGTGCATGTGTGTGTGTGTGTGTAGTTCCTCAGGTGTGCTAGTCTGTACATCTTCTGTGTCTCTTGATGGTTCTCGTTCTAAATATCACTGCTTTTTCCGTTTTTGTCCTTTTTTTTCCACTCCATCTTTTTCTCTAGCCTATATCTTTCTTTCTCTGTGTATCGCTGAATCTAAGCACCTTTCTCTGGCTGTTTGTCTCACTGTCACTCATTCTGGCCACAGTCTTTTCTCTCTGATTCTCCCTACCCCACCAATTCTGCTTCTTTGTAATTCCCTCTGTACTGACTCCTCTCAGCTTTTTTTTTCTTTTTCATTTTTATTAGGTAGAATTATTAGTTTGACTGCACATACACACTATATTATATATCAATACATATATACAGTATACTGCACATTTTTTAGTTTACATATACATACTGATCATTGTTTCTAAGAACAGATTAGAGCTTTAGCTTTTTAAACATACATAGTTATCAAAGGAATAAAGCCAACCACAAAGTAAGAATCAACAGAATGCACTAATCCAATCATAAAGGAGTCAAATGTGCTTACACATATTCAAGAAATCAATCATCTTAGTTATAAATAATAAGTAGTTCATTTGTGTCATTATTATTATTATTTTTTTAGATTCCGCATACAAATAATGTCATATGGCATTTTTCTCTTTCTGGCCCACTTCACTTAGAATGACAATCTTCAGGTCCATCCGTATTGCTGCAAATGACATTATTTTATTCTTTTTTATGGCTCTCTCAGCTCTTTCTGTACGTGTTCTTTCTCCCTGTGGGCTTGTCTCTCTACACGTATGCCCCCTCTGTACGTGTTTCACTGTCTCTTTTTCTGTCTCTATTTCTCTCTATGTACATATATATGTCTCATCGTAGACGTGTTTGTGTATTTGTCTCTGTGACTTTGGGTGCGTGGCTGTGTCTGCAGGTCGAGTATATCCGGGCACGTGTCTGTCTCTGTGGCTCTATCTGCTTAGGAGGAAGCAGAGCTGGGTGAGCGTGTGGGAAGGGCTTGGTCTTCATGTCTTTTGCCTCTGGGTCTGTGCCTATCTCCACATGTGTGGATCTACATGCATTTCTGGATCTGTATGTGTGCTTAGGTCTGGGTGTGCGTTCCTCTGTGTCGGCATCTTTCGATGCGCATCTCCCTCTGAATCTGTCTCCCTAGCCCTGTTTGGCTATCTCTTGTTCTTTCTTTGAGTATGCATGTCTGCCACTCTACATACGTGAGGTGTCTCTAGCCCTCCTATGTCTCTCTCTATACATCTCTGTGCACATATCTGCCCCTATGTCTCTTTTGGTATTTCTCTGTGATCATATCTCCTTGTCTCTGCATGCCTCTATCATTTAAATCTGTCCTCCCTTTTCACTCCCCACCAATCCTGCCATTTGGCTTCCCAGATCTTTTTCTGTGTCTATTCAGGTATGCACATCTAAACCTTTTTCTAGGTGTCCAGCTCTCTCTCCAATATCTTCTCTCTTGGCTTCACTTCCTCTTCCTGTTCCTCTAGCTCTGCTTCCTCAGTTTCCCTTTTCCCTTCCCACCAGCAACCCCCTGGTGCCCTGGGTTCCAGACAGGCCCCAGTTTGAGCCTCTGCTCTGCCTTGTCTCCCATGGGGCTGAGCCCCACAAGTCCCTTTCCCTCCTCTGGGTCTGTGTACTTATCTATGAAAGGGAGATGTTCACCCCTCCCTCCCACAGCTCTGGTAGGGTGAAACAGGGCCAACTCCAAGCCCAGCCTCGTGCCTTTGGTCCGTGGTTCTAACACTCCACGCTTGATTGCCTTTCCACATTCACCAATCCAAATTACAAGTCACAAAACCCTTCCTGAATGGCTCCCCTCTTTCCTAAAAAGGTAACATAAAGTTCCCAGAATCCTTTCCCCTAGTGAAGCCCCCACACAAGGAGGGAGTCTGGGCCCCACGACCTCGCCCAAGGCCTTACCCACAACACCCACACGGATATGGGTGCGCACTTCACCAAGGCGGCAATAGTTTCCCAGAACTCTCATGAGGTTTTCCGCTCCAAAGCAGGATTTGCTTTTCAGCATTGACTCAGAAGCCTGCTCCACTGGCACACTGCAGCGACTCTGGAAAACGAGGGGTATTACAGGAGAGGCATCAGGTAGGAGATGTGATCCGAGCCCAGATTTCCAACTTTCAGGGAATCTTTCAGGACCATATCTCTGTGAATACCAAGACCCCCAGCCTAAAGCGAAGGGCTTCTCACTCAGGCCCTGAACACCTGCCATTTCCTTGCTTCCACAAGACCTGTTTGTCCGCTGTCTGTGTATCTCCAGTCTTCCCTGCCCCAGCCTCTACCTAGACACACATGTCTCTGGCTCCCTCAGCAGGGGTGGGATAGCATCCTGGCCTTGAGACAGGCCAGGTTTGGATTCCAGCTCTGCCTCTCACAAGCATGTGCCTGGCAAATCCTGCTTCCCTTCTCTGGGCCTCAGTGCCCACATCTGCATAATTGGGACATGCACCTCCCTGTCTATGGAGGGAAGAGACAGTGTCTGACCCACATAAAGCCTACCTCCCCTTGACTCCTCAAATAGGACAAGGCCATTCCAGCCTCCAACTCCTTACTTTTGATGCTACCTCCTCTGCCCAGAATGCCCTTTTATCTCTTCCTCTTTTCTTACTTACTTAACACAGTACTGCAAAAAAGGAATTAACCTAAATATCCACTAATAAGAAATAGCTTAAGGAGGTATATCCTTAAAGTGGAATACAAATGGAAGAAAGCTGTTAGAAAAGGATGCTTACCGCATTTTTGCCATCAAAAATGCCAAAAAAGCATGAAGGAGATATCATGTTTCTCCCAGATGAATAAAGATTTAAATGTTTAATGATATCAAATGTTGGCAAGGGTGTAGGGAACTAGGCCAGCCCTTACACATTCATCTACCCCATTAGTAGGAAGATAAATTGGTAAAGCCACTGGTAAGGGGCGGGGCAGTGGAGGAGGGTGGGGGTGGCTGGGGAGCAATTTATTAGTGTCTAGGAAAATGTAAAATGCATAAAGCCTATGACCCAAGCTACTCCACTTCTCTGTACCCAACCTACACAAACACTTGCCCACTGGCTAAGAAGACATGTGTAAGGATATGTGTTGTTGTGTTGGTTATAATGATTTAAGAAAACACTGGAAAATAATTTTATTTAGCATCAAAAAGGTAGATCTATAAAAAGATCTCCAGGAAAACAAAAAAGCACAAACAGTATTTTATATTTATATATACATCCACACATACATAAAGCATAGAAAAATACCTGGAAGGATACACACCAAACTAACAATGGTGGTTACCTCTGGAGATGGATAAAGGAGACTGGAATCAGGGGTACTGGTGAAAGGGTATTTAAGCTTTATCTATACAGTTGACCCTTGGACAACATGCATTTGAACAGTGCAGGTCCACTTATACACAAATTTTTTTCACTAGTAAATAGTACAGCACTACATGATCCACAGTGGGTTGAATCCACAGATGGAGAACCAAAGATGCAGAACCACAGATCACGGAGTGCCAACTGTAAGTTACATGCGGATTTTCCACTGTGCAGAGGGGGGATGTCCCTAACCCCAGCTTAGCTCAAGGGTCAACTGTAATTGTTTTTATTTTTCCTACTTTAGTTTTTAATAAATGTTTAACACCTGGTACAAAATTGAAAAATCCCCCAGCACCCAATTTCTCTCCCTAGAAGTAATCAGTGTTTCTGTATACTTTGGTATTTTACACCGAATATGTATTTGTATGTTAATGATATAATTAGAAAGTAGTGCTCCCAGGCCACCCTGAAAGAGGTGGCCCCTGGCCCCAGCTTACCAGGTTTTTGATCTGATGTTGAGTGCTAGCCTTGAAAGCCACGGTTGGCAGCTCATTACGAAGGTACTCCAGCCACTTCTCCACAACCTCCTTGGGGACCAGGTCTGAGGAAAACAGGAACAGATAGGACTGGTAAGGAGAACATCACATGAATGGCTCACTCCAAAGATGCATCCACCCACACCCAAGGCTAGGCACACCTCCTGCCAATAGCCATCTCCCTGGCCTGACAGTCCCTATCCAGTCCCCAGGTTAGAGTTAGAAAGGACAGTCTAATCTAAGGGACCAGTTGGTCCTCACTGAGGAGAACTCTGTTTCCTAAGGGAGAACAGGCAAACTAGCTGTCTGGTCCCAGATGCCTTCTTTCCAAGCCTGTGGGCCCAGGGTGCCAGAGGTCTCCAAAGGGTGCTTCCCATCCCCTCTGAATCATTCTACCTTGGGCCAAATGTCAAAAATAACTCTGACAAGAATGGCTACCATTTGTGAACTACTGATCATGTATGTACCAAGCAGTTTATCAACAACCCTGTGAGGCTGGGACAATCCCAGCCCATTTTACAGCTAGAGAAACAGAAGTTCTCAGGTGACGTGACTTGTCCAAGATCCCAGAGAAAATAGAATGACTGGGCTGAGACCCAGACCTAAGAGACTCCTGAGCCCAAGCGCTCTTCTGCCCTAGTCTCTGGGTCTCAGCTGAGGGGAGACAGGAACTCTCCAGGACTGGCCAGTCACAGATAAAGCTCAAAATGGCAAAAACAGGGGACTGAAAGGCAGACAAGCTTTAACTCCGTCCCCAACTTCCGCTGTACTCTGTATATGTATGTGTGTGTGTGTGTGTGTGTCCGTGCGCGCACATGCGTATGCGTGTGCGTGTGCTTAGACAAGTGATTTCACCTCTCAAATTTCTGGCTTTAGAAATTGAAATAAGAATTCCTACCTTGCACAACTGTTATGAGTATCACTGAGTTGCTGGGTCTCAGGGTCTGATCCAAGGTAGTCTCTCAAGAAGGTCTGGCCCCTGCCCTGCCTTACCCAATCCTGTCTAACACCTACCAATCTTGTTCAAGACCAGGACCAGCTTCTTGTTGCCTTCGGCCCGCAGGACAGCCTCCTCCATTTGGAAGCAGCGGCAGCCCAACGGGTCCCTGGCATCCAGTACTTCTAGAATCACATCAGAGTATTCCACGACCTGCAGGGCAGGGAATGGGGGATGAAGGCAGGGAAAGGACTGAGGAGCAATCAACAGGCCCGTAAAAGAAAGGGTCGATGGCTTAGGAAAAACAAAAATGAAAAGGAGGCGGGACTGGATTGGTGCCCTCCCTAAAGGGCCTTAAGAAATGGGCCCCCATACCTTACGGAACTCCTTATAATAAGCCTTCCTTGTGGCCTCATCATCCAACTGAGGAAACATATTTAATTCCTGCAAAACTTCCTCCTAAAGAGAAAGAAAAGAGAATGGTCCAGAGGAAGAAAGAGCATAAGGGTAGTCTTTGAAAACCATGGGAGGCTGGGAGAGCCATGTGAGTCCCAACCCATCGAAGGGCAGCTTTGATCAACCAATAAAGCCAGGAACTGGAAGAAGAAAGGAGAGAACCACATGGCCTATGTGTGTGCTTATTTGTAAGTGTATGTTCGAGCACTAGTTAGAAGCCTGACTGTGCGCCTGGGTGTATAAGGGAGGAGTGTAAGTGGGAGGTGTAAGTGAGAAAAACAGTCTATGGGGAACATGGATGGTGAAAGCAAAATACGTACTTCATGTTAGAAAAGGGAGTTTTAAGTTGGAAAGTGCATATTCTGCGAGATGAGAATATATGCCAGAAAGGCAGTAAAAAGTCCTAGAAAGACAACACCCCCCCATACACTCCCCTCTCAACTTTCCCCTTGCACTTTCACTCTTTCTCTCCTCCGTCCCCCAGTCCTACATCTCCACACTCCCAACCCCCAGTCTTTGGGTTCCAGCTTGGGAGAGAGGACCTATCCAGGGTTGTGCAGGTACAGATAAGACTCAGAATGGCCCTTCACCTCCCTCTCACCCTCCCTCCCCACTGTTTCCTACCCTCTCTGCACTGATTCCTACTTCCTCTCCAATAATTTCACGCCCTTCCTCTTTACCTTTCACAGAGCAATGGCCAAAGATGCTTTTGAGCAAACCCCGCCTGTCCTACCCAAGGGCAAAGGCTGCTCTCTTACCTTGCGCTCAAACTCCTCCTGGCGTCGCAGGACATCCTGACAGTAGCTCTCGATGGTCCTGCGTCTGTGTTTCTCTTGCTCTCGGGCAGCCTGCTGCTTCTCCCTCATCTCCTCAGCCTAACAAGTGAACACACACAGGACTGCAGCTGACTAGGCCTGCAGCCTAAGGGAGGGATGAAAGAGCAAGAGTAACAGGGAGCAGGTGACAGAGGGAGAAAACAGTGTGACATGGCAAAGGTGGGAGAAGCAGGGATACAGAGAGAGAGATTCGACAGCAAGAGATAAGGGGTTTGAGAGAATGAAAAAGACAAAGAGATAAAGGAAGGGAAAGCGTGGTGGAGACTAAAAAAAGGAAGCTGAGAGAGAATGTATTCTTTGCAGAGGGAACCACTTAAGATCGGAGGGGAAAAGAAGACAAGGTCCTGGGATGCTCCATCATTTAAAGGGCAGCAAAAGAGACTGGAGGAAGGAAAGAAGGACATCCAGGAGAGTAAGGTGACAGGAAAGTCAAAGTGAGAGTGTTTCAAAGAAAGCATGGTCTCAAATGCTGAGGATGTGGATGAGGGAAGAAAACCATCCATGAGTCTGACGTCAGAGAATGTGCTGCTGAGGCTGCCAGGGGTTGCTCCAGTGGAGCCGTGGGAACATAAGCCAGACAGCAGTGGACTGGGAGGTGAGCAAATGGACACACTAAATCAAGTATCAAGGCAACTACCCTCCCCTCCCCCTTCACAAGCAGCCTCAACAACCCTAACAATTCGGGCCTTTGCCTTTCCATTCAACACTTCTGTGGACCTGGCAGTCAAGCCAGGCCCTCTCTCTCCTCCAAGTTAAAGGGCTTACCCTCTTCTTCTTTAATTCAGCTTCTCGATTGGCATGATCATTGGAGTGAACAAATTGGGGAGCAGAGGCCACTTTGGAGGCTGCTTTCTTCCCATTCTGCTTTGCAGGCTGATCACCACACAAGAGGGAAAAAAAAAAAGTGAACAAAGCTAATAACCCCATGGAAATCACCCTTCCCAGGGGTTAAAGCTGGTCAGAAGTGTATTTGTTGGTGGAAAGAGAGAAGCAAAAAACAAAGAGGGGAAGGGCTCTGTCCCCAGAGGTCTGCCCATATGGCTAAGAGAGACTCTTCCTCCCCTAGCCAGGCAGGGACTGAGTGAAGAACCCCAGAAAAGGTGGGGGGTAACTGGAAAGGTTTCCCAAGTAAAGGCCAAGGGAGATGCTAAGTAGCTCTCCAAGTGTGGCCCCAACAGCAGCAGCATCACTTGGGAACTTGTTAGAAATATCAATTATCAGTTTCTGAATCAGAAACTCAGAGGTGGGGCCCAGCTATCAGTGTTTTAATTCTGGAGGGCTAGTGAAAGTTGGAGAACTTTATCCATGCTAAAATTTGAGAACTGGCCCAAGTCCTACTTGTCCGCACCTTTCCCAGCAGGACCAGGAGATCCAGGAGCTGGGGCCAAAGATTATGTCTGAGCCTCCCTCCTCTCCATGAGCAATAGGGACTTGGGAATCACAGACACTCAAGTCCCAGCTGTGCTACTTTGAACCTAGAACTTTCTGAGGCTCAGTTTCTTCATCTAAAAAATGGGACAATAACAATCCCTACCAAGGGAAATCAAACACAAAGCAATGTACAGTTTGCGGTGGGAACTTAATAAATGCTGCTGAAGCCACCCAGAGAGGGAGGAAAAGACAGATTCGCTGATTCTAATATGGTGATCTGTCTGGAGTCACCCAATATCTACTGGGTTTTGTGGGCTTCTTCTAGGTCAGGCAACCTGTTCCTGACCTTATCCCCAACATTTGGTATAACTTATCTGAGGGTGGAGCCAACTTACCTTCTTGCATCCTTTGGAAACTTTACCTGGTTTTTTATTTTCTACAAAAAAAAAAAAAAGCCATCATTCACCTACCCAACATTTGTTGACACCTTAATCAAGGTCAGGCCACACTGGGAATCTAAGGACACCTCCAACACTATGTCTGTCTAGGCCTAACACAAGACAGACATGGAGCTGGCAGCAACAGAATCAGAGGAGGTCCTGGATATAATGCTTAGGGCATCATTCAGTGCAAACTGAAGCAATTCTTAAGGGGCTCCGGTGAAGAGTGACTTGAATGTGCTCTCCTGACTCCGCACCCCCACTACACACAAATTCTGGCTGGGGCAGCTCAACAGCTTTGGTACCAGGCTGAAGTGGGGGGGGGGGAGCTGGCAGCATAGAAAGGTGATCTGAGGAGTCCCAGCTGGCTAAGCCAGGGTAGATGCCCTCCGCACATGGGGAGAGAACAGTCTCCTCCTGCTGACCCTGCTCATGCCACTGCGTCCAAAGGGACTTGCCCTACTCAGCTAAACTGCAGCCTCCCTTTGATACAAGGAGGACACGGTTCACCTTCTCCAATCACAACTTAACAAAGCCCAGGAACTTAAGAGGCCTCCCTGCCTTCAATGAGACATCCTGTCTGTCATCCCTTCACAGCTGGCTTCTTGGAAAGAAAGGCTTCCCTTAATTCTCACCACTTGCAAAGTAACTAAAGGAATTCCTAAAGGGGAAGGTTTGGGAAGGTCAGGATATAAACTACAAACAAATATAGGAGAACCTTGAGATTACCAGACAGAGAACAGGCTCCCCAATCACATTAGGTGGTTCACACGAAAGCAGAGTTTGAGTAGGAAACAATTTAAACACTACTGCAAATTCTTTTTTTTTCCTTTTTCAGTTTTATTAGGTAGAATTATTACAGTTCGACTGCACATACATATTATGTTACTGCAAATTCTTAACGAGATTCAAGAAGATACTTCAGATGAACTCCATGAGAAAAAGATTCCCAAAACTTGATATTGAATAAAAACTCAATCAATGTAGTGAAAAACAGAACAGACATCACTAACAACCAAATTAATAAGCTAAATCAAGTGAAGAGCTTGCTTAAAACAGAACAAAAATCGAACAAAATGGAAATTATGAGTAAAAGAGAAAATGGAGAATGGACCCAGGAGAGATAATATCTAAAAAACAGGAGCTCCTGAAAGAAATAAGTACAAATGGAGAAGTAGTTATTTTTTAAAATAATAGATGAAAGTTCCCGGAGTTGGAAACAGACTTGAGGTTTCAAATAAGAAAGACTCACAGAACATCGATATTAGCAAAAAAAGATACCCTGAGCACACCCTGACGAAATTTCTGAACTCCAAGGATAAAGAGGAAAACTTACATAAACTTCCAAACAGAAGGCGTTTCCAACAAAGGTGAGGGAAGCAGACAGCCGTCTCAAATCTACAACTCTGAACACTTAAGACGTAAGAATAACCTTTACACCGGAGAGGGTATAGCTCAGTGGTAGAATGCGTGCCTAGCATGCACAAGGTCCTGGGTTCAATCCTCAGTACCTCCATTAAAGACAAATAAATTTTAAAAACCTAATTACCTTTCCAACCCACACAAAAAAAAGAATAACCATTACGTAAGTACTGAGACAAGGGACAGGACGGTGCCAAGCTAAATTCCTACAACTGACCAATAGATCACTCCTATGTAAAGGTAAAAGACAGATATTTTCAGATGTGCAAGATTACCACTTGCGTTCCCCTTCTGGTAAAACTACTTGGGGATATATACCAGCAGAAATAAAAATTAAATCAGAATAAAGATCTCAAGTTCAAGGAAACAAATAATGGTAGGCAGGAAGTCCATTGAAACTTACCATTAAATCTAAAATAATGCTAATGCTAGTAACGTCTATAATAGATACTAAGAAAGGAGTTTTAAAACCCAGGAAGCATATAAGGAAACAGCTCCGAACTGAAAGATCAAATTGTTTCAAAAACATCCTTGGCTAAAAAAACTTGTTTCTCCAATTTTGTTCAGATCTCCAGTTTCATTTTACCTTATTTACTACCACTACTACTACTACTACTATTATTATTACAGAGATGAGCTGCAAAAAAATTACTTCAATAAAACCCAGAAATCAAGCAACAGGGGCTGGAAAAGCAAAAGCATAAAATCATGTGAAAGGTCTCACTTTGGAAGAGTAGGCTAAAAATAGTTATGATTTAACTTTGGTAAAGTGATAGAGAAATCTAGTGATAGAGAAATCTAGTTTGATATAAATATGAGTGCAATTATCAACATAATTTTAATTACTGGTAGAGGACTTTTTAAAGAAACTTGATCAACTTTTTTAAAAGTAAATAAATAAGAGAATGAAAAGAAATAAACAAAAATATATAAAATAAGATTGTAGAAATTAGACCAAACATATTAGTTATCATAATGAATGTGAATGGGTCAAATTTCCCTGTAACCAAAAAAAAAAAAAAAAAAAAAGACAGCTCCCAAGTCTCCTTTTCTTCCAAAGTACTCCTGTTGCAATGAAAAGAATGTGAGGTTTGGAATGAACCAGGTCTGGCCATTTTACTCAACAATTTCCACCTTCCTAACTTCCCTGGAAAATGAGGGCCTGCACTGGATACAGGCACAAGATGAAAGAAAATACATCACTTAGAGAGGTGGGAAACCATCTGCTTCAGAGAGGAAAAGGGTTGAGGGAGGAGGGGAGGGGGGAAGAAGGTAATAGGGGTGCAGTCACCACTTACAGCACTGCAACACCCAGGAGTCGCTGTTATTCTATTTTTTAACAGCTTCAGAGAGAAAACTGCTACCATTTTTTAGCCAGTCAGACCTAGGTTCCTGTTCTGGTTCGATAACTACCTAGTCATATGACCTTGAAGAATTTTCTTAAATCTCTCTGAGCATCAGTGTCTCCATCCACCAACTCTCACATCAAAACTCAAAGGTAACCTCTCTGGGCTCAGACTTAGTTTGCACTGACATGGCTAAATGCACCAAGAAGGTCAGAATCATCAGTAAATGCAGGACCCATTACGGTGCCTCCCTCTAGAAAATAGTGAAGAAAATTGACATTAGCCAGCACGCCAAGTACACTGGCTCCTTCTATGGCAAAACCAAGATGAAGAGACAAGCCGTGGGCATCTGGCACTGTGGTTCCTGCATGAAAATGGTAGCTGGTGGTGCCTGGACCTACAACACTTCTACCATCACAGTAAAGTCTGCCATCAGAAGACTGAAGGAATTGAAGGACCAGTGGACGCGCCACCATTTGAAACATTGCTAGCTTATAATAAAGCGGTTAATTTATGTAACAACAACAACAAAAAGACTCAAAGGTAGATCTCTCCAGTCACCTATCATCCCCATACTCTCACCCCACTGCATCTCTGAATATCCAGCCTGGCACTGACTCTACCCCTCATCCTCCATCTACCCCTGCATCCAACTTCCCCCTAGGCCCTCTGAAATCCCCACTTGGGAGATCAGCACTCCCCTAATTCTTCCATCTCTCCTTAAGAACAATCCCCTAACTTCCTGCCTTAATAGAAACTCAGCTCCCCGCTGAGGACACTGCTTCTCCTGCAGGCCTAAGGAAAGGTGGCTGTTGCTTTATATGAACATGAATACTTTGGGGCCAGCTGGTAGAGGAGGTGTCTTCTGGACTCACTATTGCGAAACCAATTTCTCCCTCTTGTTAGAAAAGGGGGGAAAAGAGGGGGAAAAATCCTGCTCTTTTTGAGGCTGCTGCTATGCCTGTCACCTATGAGTCATTTTTCCTGATTTATTGAAGCACTTGGCTCATAGCCTTACTTTCGACCCAACTGCTGCCATCATCAACCTGGGTAACTTTAGTCATAACCAGGCCCCTTCCAATACGTGGGCTTCCCACTTTCTCGACACCATCATCTCAGGGGAATCTCATTCCATGCAGCCACCTGCCCACCCATTGCTATGGTGACATCCATGATCAACATCTGTAACTGCCTGGACTTCAGAAAGCAGTTTCAGGCATCCCTGTGAGCTATCTTCAAGCTCATTTGTTCAAACTCATAAAGACTTCCAAAACACTCCACTCAGTTCTTTATTCCACAGCCACCCCATTTCCTCCCTGTGCAGCTTACATTCCACCGTTAGTCATTACAACGGATTACTTGCCTGTGCCACCAATCACTGATGGTTATAAGTCTTTTAACTGATAAAACACACTCTCTTGTTTCATAACCATTCAAAAATGTACAGCAGTTGAAACTATATGTAAACACTCTTTGCAGGGCTTCTCAATAACCTTTCTAGATTTAATCACTCTCATTACCATTTGAGTCCAAGGTATCCCCAGCCCTGAGTGGAGACAGCTGCACCATGCAGCAATCATCCTAGTTTAGTCTGACATTACTTCAGTGGCAATTTACCAGTGAAAGTCTTTGGTGTGCACATGTCAAGTTTTTCTATTTAATTTAATGTTCACCAACTTCTCACTAATGTAGATGTGTATGATTGTTCTTTACCAGGTAATACATCCCATATATTACCTTTATCAGATTGTGGAAACTCCTTTTTACTCCTAGTTTGATGAGTATTTTTATTATGAATGGGTTTTGACTTTTGTTAAATTATTTCTCTGCGTTGACTGAAATAAAAACATGAATTTTCCCTTTCAAAGAAAAAACAGGTAATACAATTATAGGGTTCCAAAATAAAACCATGTTATTTTGAGAGGTTGCCCTCCCACACTTCTCCTAGCCCCTACAGTCCCCTCACCACAAGGAACCACTTTATTAGTTTATCATGCATCATTTAGTTTCTTTATGCAAATACAAATATATATTATTTCCCTCCAGTTTCTCCCAAAGAAGGTAACGTACTATGTAGTCCTGTCAGCAGCTTGCTCTTTTCACTTAAATCCCAGAGACCTTTATAACAGTTTTCCATACAGTATAGTCTTTCCATATAATATTTTGATTTTTTTTCAACTGCCAGGGTTCCTTTGTATGCATAATACTCTATTTAACCAGCTAATTATTGTCTTTTTCATCACTATCAATTATTTTCTTATTATCTGGTATTTGATGTTCTTCATTAGAGTACAATTAATTTTGTTCACTTTTCTTGTGTTGTCTGAAAAAAATGATTATTTGCTTTGGGTATTAACATAAGTGAAGTCCGATTCTTGATAAAATTTTTAAAAATGTATTCAATTTTTTTTTCACCAAGCCCTACATAATCTGGGTCACCATTAACATAGAATACAAGGCCACTGGGTTGCATAGTTCTCATTTAGTTTACCCAGCATGCTTTCCAAATGTTATCATTTTATACTTGGATGATGGCAGGACAAAGGAGGGGAAGCACAGAACCAGATCTGCCCTAAAGCCCCTGCTTCCCTCTCATAGCATGTATCACATCTGTCTTCTCCCTCTAGGCTGTAAGCATCGTGGTAGCAGGAGGGGGACTGATTTAGCACTCCTGAGACTTTCTAGTGCCTGGCACACAGGAAGTACTAACCAGCTATGCCTGGTCAGGCTGGGCCTTTGGTACACAAAGGTGAACCAGATGTGAGTGAGAAGTGAACAGTGTTAGTGGAAGAGACAGACCCAGTCAGACTGTGTCAACAGCCCTGGTTCCTGTGGGTGCACAGACAAGTGGAAACCAAGGGAGGAGGTTAACGGGAGGGATTCCCAGAGGAAGTGATGTATAAGTTGAAATCTGAAAAACAAGCAAGAGTTATCCAGTTAAAGGAGGAGGAAAGGGAAAGAGTCCTGAAGGCAGAAAGAACAGTAATTTGTCCACATTGTCTGTTTCATAGGTAAGAAAAATCCAAAGCTCAAGAGAGGTCAGACAACAATTTAGCGCCAGGACAGTGTACACATTCTGTGAGGGGCTACATTCCAAACAGAAATGAAATGAAGACTGAATCTTAGAAGCCAATCCTTATAGAGCACTTATTATGTGCCACGCATAAGTATTCTACCTATTTTAACTCATTAAATCCTCACAACAACACTGTAAGGCAAACACTGTATTAGTAGACACTATTATTACCCTCCTCACCACTCCCTTATTATTTTGTAGATAAGGAAGACTGAAGTTAAGTAACTTGTCCAAGGCCACACTACTAGTAAGTAGAAGAGCTGAGATTCAAACTCAGTCTGGTTCCACAATCCATGCTCTGAACCACTGGTACTAACTTAAAGGCACAACTCATAAAGAAAAATGCTAGAGTGTGCTAGAGTTATACAGGCAGTGTTGATATGGTATTTACTGCTATTCACCTCAGATCAAGACACTTAACCTTGCTGAGTCTCAGTTTCCTTATCTGTAAAATGGAATGGGGATAAGGGGAGCACTACCTCACAAGGAAGTTGGGAAGACAATACCATACGTAAAACACAGACTGAATGATCTGGCACATACTGGGCAATTTTTAAACACTGCCATGAAATACTATGAATATTCACTAGAGCTTACAATTGGAAAGGAGGGGTAAAAAAACTCACTGTGTCTAATTTTCATCATGATGACTAGATGGAAAGCAGGTAGGTTCAAATCTGCAGACTCTTTTCCTGTTGGAATGGGAGAAGAACCAATTTGAAGACAGAGGGGAACCACGAGGCCACAAGCCCCCTTCTCAGCCCCTTGAAGGCAAAACAAAATGTTAAAGAACATGATAAGGAAGCCATAACAACTAAAGGAACTAGAAGGCAGGGCTATACTGGAGCTGAGGCCTGGTATGGCTGAGTATAATGAATAATAGTAATAATAATAATAATAATAATAATAATAATAATAATAATAATAATAATAATAATAATAATAATATATTATAGGTAAGGCAGTGTCACACTACCCAAAGAGAGGCTAGTTCTAAACCTCTCTTCCCAGGTGGAGTCAGTGCCTCAGCACATCAGATGGGCACTCAGTCCTCAATCCTCCACCCTGTAGTGTTATACCCCCTAGGTAAGCCACTAGCACTAAACCTAAACCTTTCCACTCTGAGGGGAGGGAGGTTATGCAAGGACAATCTGTTTCTACATGGGATATTAACAGTACCTCTTTTCCCCAAATAGGGGGTTCTATGTCTCATCTACCCTGGAAGTGAGAAGGAGAAACATATCCCAGGAGTCTACCCTGGGGAAAAGTGATCTCAGAACAGAGCTTTTTATCTGTGTGTCTATGTGGACTGGAGTCAGTGCACAATCCTGGGGGAGAGGAAAAAAAATCTGTGCCTGCATGTATGGTTGGGGCCTGTTCCTTGGTGACTGGGGTGGGGGGCAGGATGCCTTTTGTTGCTTTACTCTGGGATGTAGAGGAACTTGAGAAACCGGCAGGCACAGTGGCTGTGTGCATCTCTGTTGCATGGGAGGGGAGCACAGGTCTGTACGTCTCTAAGTTGTGCAGGGGTTGGGGGGTTCTGGGTCTCTTTACCCTTCCGGAGGGCCATGGGATGGGACTAATATGCCTGTCTCCATTACAAGGTGACATTACTGCCACGATAACAAAGGCAGAGAGTATGCAGCTTTGCATGAATGAGGTCTGCACATTGCCTGCAGAGAGCTATTCTAGACCCTTCCATGGGAAGTAGGATTTGTGTGATCTGTTTATCTTGTATATGGGTTGAAGTCAGCAGTGCACTAACACTGAAGGGAATAGAACCTCTGGTTTTCTGCATTGGGGATGGGAGAATGCAGCTATAAATTCAGTCCAACAGACGTGGCGGGGGGGGGGGGTGTCTAAGTTCTTTTCCTGAAAAGAGAGAAAAAGACCTGAACTCCTCTACCTTGGATAAGGGGGGAGCCCATATGCACTTTCTGTGGGGTGACAGTGATGTCACTGCTTCTCAACGTTTCAGGGCGGGGAGCTGCACCTCTCCGCTCCCTTTAGGTATCTCCTTTCCTACAGTTGATGATTTTAAATCCTTGGGGAAGGGGGGGAGGAGGGACGACCTGGTCTACCTAAAAAGAAGAGTAAATACAAGCCCCTCTACCCTGTGAGCCCCAGGAGAGGCAGATTTGTCTTTTCGTGAGTTAAGATCTGTTCCTGATTGCTGCGGGGCATTTTTGGGAGGTCAAGCCTTTACAAATTCAGTAAACCAGCGCGGGAGGACGTCAGGTATGATTTTGCACAACGGCAACTCACTCTAGCCTAGGAGGAGGAGGAAATCTGCGTGGTTCTCTGTGGGCTGAGGCGTGCGCCTCCAACCACTTAGGGAGGGAGGGGTGGTCTACCACCTCTGCAGGAGCAGGGGCGGGGCATCAGTCAATTAGTTACGCGGGCGAGGCAGAGACGTCTCTAGGTCTGACGCTAAGGAAAGGAGGTTCACTCCTCTGTATATTAAAAAGTTTCTGAGGTCCTCCATTTTGGTGGTCGGGCGGGGGTGGGAGTAAATACATCAAAGCCTCTACCGTAAGGGAAAACGTGCGCTGAGGCGGCTATGTGCTGCTTAAGCGCCGGTAGAAATCTGCGCCGGTCAGCCTTGTGAGGAAGGAGATGAGTCGCTTATACGTGTGGGGTTCGATGTCGCCACACTTTCGGTATGTCCACGCCTATCTACACTGGGAAAATGCGGAATGGGTCTCACTATCCTATAAGGAGGACACAGGTTTCTACACACAAGCGGGGTCAGTAACGCGCCATACAGTGTGTCCAGCGGTCTACACCTGTCTAGATGGGGTGGGTCCGTGCCCCTCTACCGCGCAAGAGTGCATTTGGGCGCATGTCCACGTGCGAAGCAATCCCTGCCCTTCATCTGGGCCCTTCTACCCTGGAAGGAAGCCGACTCTTTACCTCTCTAATCCAGGGTGGAGGGCGCCTCTGGTTTCACCTCAAATAGATGATCCTTTGCGCGCGACCGGCGGGGTGAGCGCTCACCGCGAAAGCTCACCGCGAAAAAAGAGAAGAATCGTCTCTTACCTCCACTTCCGGCGGAGATCTGAAAGAAGATAGCACAACACTGTCGGTCCAGAGGATGCGCTCGCGCAGCTAGGCTCCGACTTCCGGATCCCAGGCTCGCGGCGCCGGCTCCGGCAGCCAGATGTCCCCGGAGGCGGGGCTTCGGATTGACGGCTCGCGCCCGCCCGTCCCTTCCCTGCGGCCGCGCTGGCCCCGCCTCCCGGCCGCCCTGTAAGGTAAGGAAATAGCCGAGGAGGGAGGCGAGGAGGCGAGGAGGCGAGGAGGCGAGGAGGCGGGGAAGCTGGAGGGGGAAGCCGCTCGTCTGCTGGTGTGGTCTTATAACCTGCTTGGAAGCCAGGTTCTAGTCTGTGGGCCTCTGCCTGGGCCTAAATACGTGCGTTCCGAATCTTAGTGACCAAGTAATCGCCAGGATTGCATCAGACAAGGGTCGGGGTCGGTGCCTTTGTCTACAATGGAAGATGGCGACGGACAGGGTGTGAGAAAATGGCCGGCTGAGTCACATGTCTTGCCGATGGTTCCCACCTGATGTGGCTAGGTTAGCTGTTCCAAGCAACCTTCCCCGCTTGCAGGGTTCCAGAGAAGCCCTGAGGGCGCCACTCCCAGCTCTTTTAAGCATTAGCGCAGATTCTCGGCCAGGCCCTGGAGCCCAACACTGGAAACCTCTCCCACCCTTTTGCCTTTTTCCCCTCCTCCTCCCTCCTTCCTTCAGGCCCCAGAGCGGCGTCTGCGGGAGGGAATGAACTTACATATCTGGAGTTGGGGCAAGTAAGGGTTTCTTCAGAAACCGTCTCAAGGAGCCCCTGACTCGGCTGGAGAACGAGGTCTCCCCCTAAAAACAGTAAATATTAGTCTGAAATGCCTCCTTCCTGATAACTTAATTCCAGCCACTCCTCTTCCTTTAGCCTAAACTTTATGGTGAGTCTTAGCCTCAAGGTTATGTTCCTCGACCTATAAGCATATCCGGGCAGAAAATGATTCCCTCTGCCTACACCTACCCCTTACATACACAGGACTCACTGACCCTACATCCATGGAAGACTTCTAAACTCTTACCCTAGAGAAACAACTGTGGACCATAAACCAGACCTGGCCACCTTCCCCCCCACCCCGCATTAGCAAATTATTTTTCTTTTAAGACCTAGCTCTTGTCACTTCTGCGAACTTAACCTTAACCCAGCTGAGTTAGAAACTGGGAGCACCTTGTATTTAATCACTTGATAGTGTAATCATTTATGTGGCTGTATCTCCACAGGAGAGTGAACTAGGGGCTATAGATCTTTCTGCTTTCAGCAGGATCCAGCACAAGACTGGTACAAGGCAGGCTTCTGCAAATGTTTGTTAAATGGGTGAGTTTACAGACCTGCACCACAAATCAATGGGAAAAGGGCATTTTAGTAGATAGGGCTGGGAAATTTGGCTCACTATAAGGAGAAAAATAAAACTGGATCCCTTTTCAATATTTCCACATGAGAGGGTGAAGAATATCTTTGTGACCTAGGACTGAGGAAGGACTTTTTAAACAAAGTCCTTAATGCACAAACTATGAGGGAAAAATTGTAATGGAATCTTTGAAAGGAGTGAAAATTGGTATTACTACTTTGGAGAATAATTAGGAAGTAATCAGAATAGTTGAAAGTGGCCCTGGGACCCAGCAGTTCTGTTAGAGATATATATATTCTCTATAAAATTCTTACACATGTGCACAAGGAGTCATGTGCAAGAATGTTCTTTGCAAACCTGTTAGTCATAGAGAAAAAAATCTGAACAACCTAAAAGTTCACCAACAGGAGAGTAAATAAATCATGGTATAGCCACACAACAGAATACTATAGAACAGTGGGAAAAAATTGAACTAGAGTTGAATGTATCAATCCAGATAAATTTAAAAAACACAATACTGTAATAAAATGTAAGTTGTGGAAGGATACATGGAATATGAGACCATTTATATAGATTTTTTTTAATCTGGAAAACAATGCACTATGTTTATGGATTATATAGATATGTAAACAATATTTCTAAAACAAAGGAATTAAACACGAATGGTGATTACCTCTGGGGAAGATAACAAAAAAAAAACAAAATGAGAGAGAAATACACAGGGGACTTCAACTGTTTCTCTAATATTTCATCTCGGTAATAGGTACATGGGTGTGTGTTATATTCTCTATACTTTGTATGCCTGAAATATTTCATAGTTTTATTTAGAATATGAGTATCTTTTACACACACACACACACACACCCCGATTGCTGGGCCCCATGCTCAGAGTTGTGTTTTAGTAAGTCTGTAATAGAGCCCAGGAATTTGTGTTTCTAACAAGTTCCCAAGTGATGATGATGATGATGATGATGATGATGATGATGATGAAGAAGAAGAAGAAGATGTTCCTAGTCCAGGTACCACATTTTGAGAACTACTGACAGATAAGGTGAAATTATCATTGAATTTAGTTTTATTCAGTGTGGCTTTCTGTGTTTTCTGTGTATTCTACAAATATGTATACTTTAGGGAGAGGTCCTTGTTGTCTTTTAAATTCACTTTCATCTCTACTTCCCATTCTCTTTTCCCTCTTATAGGCAAGCAACCATTCCAAAATGTTTTATGTGCATGTTTTTGTTTATATGTGTTCTTGCAAAATATGTGTTGTTGTTTTATGTGCCTGTATTTCCCCAAAATTTCTATTTTTCAATTTTTCAAAATTCAGAACAATTGAAAGAATACTATAATGAAAGCCCATGTACCTTTAATATTTTGCTAGATTTGCTCAACTCCCCTTTATGTGTGTGTGTATACATCTTCTTGCAGGCAGTATAACACCTCGCCCCTAAAAACTTCAGAACATTCTCCTATATAACCACAATACCATTATCACACCTAAGAAAACTTACTAATTCAATAATACCGTAAAAAATAGCCTATATTCAAATTTTCCAATTGTGCCCAAAATGTTCCGAGACCTGCTCTTATTTTTTGACCCCAGCATCTAATAAAGGTTTATGCATTACGTTTGGTTTGTGTAGCACTTTCATCTCTTTTCGTCTAGAACAGTACCCCTATATTTTGTGTGTGTTTGATATTACACTGATGTTTTTGAAGAGAGGAGGCCAGCTTCTTGTAGAATGTCCCACAGAATGTCTGGATTCAAATCGTCTGCTTTTTCCACATGATTAAATTCAAGTTAAATAATGTCAGCAATAACACACATTGGGTACACAGTTTACTTCATATTGTGTCTCCCCAGGAGGCACAGAACACCAGGTTGTCCCACTATAGAGAATGCTTTGTGTCTGCATTTTTATTTTATATAAATGGTATCTCATTCTATTTCTTACTTTTTTTCATTCAGCCTTGTATTTTTAAAGTCTATCTATATTGCTGTGTATACGTCTAATCCATTGCTTCTAACTGCTCATGCTAACCAGAGTGTGACTTCACCACATTTCCATCTGAATATTCCCAAGTGATGGACAGCATGATTGCCTCCAACTCCATGATACCACAAATAATACTGTAATGAACATTCTTATGCATGTCCCTTTATTGGCCTGTATGAGACTTTCTTTTGGAATATATATCCAAGAGCAGAATAATTGGATCATAAAGTGTGCATATACTTAGTTTGACTAAGACTACCAATATTGCTAGATGGTTCTCTGGGATGGCTACACCAGTCCAGTTTTACCATCAGTGAATGAAGGCTCCTGGATCCCTACATCTTCAGTGACACTTGACATTTTCCAGCTTTCCGGTTCTTGCTGGTCTAATAGGTGTAAAGTAGTATCTTACTTTGTTTTAGTTTGCATTTCTCTGATTACTAATTAATTTTGAGCATCTCTTTATATGTGTGTTAAACACCTCTTCTGTAAATTGCCTGCTCGTATAGTTGGCCCATTTTTTTCTGTTAGGGTTCCTATCTTCCCTGTTGCTCTACTAGAGTTCCTTATATAGTCTAGCTATTAGTCCCCTGTCAGTTTTGGGTATTGCAAATATTCCCTCCCTGTTTTAACTTGGCCCATGATAGCCTTCTTTGCACAGAAACTGTTAATTTTAATGTAATCAAATTCATCATATTTTTGCTTTATGATTTTTGGTGGGGGTATTTAAAAAGTAGTTCTCTCCTCCTACATCACAAAAATAGTCTACTTTTTTTATTCACTTTATAGTTTTACCTTTCATCTTTAGGTTTTAATCCATCTAGAATCCACTCTTATATGTAGTGATAGGTAGGGATGCAATTTTTTTCCCACATAGGGAGCCACAATTTCCCACCATCAAATACTAAACAGTCGTTTTTTCATAGATTTGCTGTGCCACCTTTGTCATATATTATAAAACATACACACATAGGTCTGTTTCTGTTCTTACATTAATACCACCTTTTTTTGAGGATTTTGTAATGTATCTTAATATCTTATGGGACAAGTCCCTCCTCTTTAGTCTTGTTTAGGGTTGTCTTAGCTATATCTCCACATCAATTTTAAAAAGAGTTTATCAAGCTCTTCAAAAATCCAATTAGGAGTGCACTGAATTTATAGATTAATTTGGGGGACTTGACATCATCATAATATTAACTTGTCCCATCCTAGAGAATGAACTATCTCCTCATTCGTTCAGTTTACCTTCTACCTGTGTTCTTTACTGAGTTTAAAGTTTCCTTTTTAGAAGTGTGTTTTTAGTAATGTAATTCCTAGTTGCCTTATAGTTTTTGTTATACTGTGAATATTTTATTTATTTTTAAGTAAATAATACATGTAGATTTTGAATATCAAATCTATATGAAAATTATATTCTGAGAAGTGTCACTCACCCTCGTCCATTCTACCCAGTTGCCACCATAGATACCCCCCACAGTTCCCAGTTTTATTAGTTTATTTTATATTTGTCCAGTGTTTCTTTATGCAGATACAAACAAATATAAATGTATTTCCTATTCCATCTCTCTCTTTCTTACACAAAAGGTGACATACTATACATATAGTTACACATGTTGCTTTTTTCACTTAATACATCCTGCAGGTCCTTACATATCAAGCATTAGAAAGTTTCCAGTACATAGAAAGTCATTGTTTGGAAGTGTATCGAGTACTTCTTCAAAGTGTTATTTTGTGGATGTACAATGGTTTATTTAATGACTGCAGTACCCTATTGGTAGATGTTGGGGGTATTCTCAGTCCTTCGGTATTACAAATGGTGCCATGATAAGTAGACATTTCTTATGTATGCAAATATTTTTGTAGGATAAATTCTAAGAATCACATTTGTAACTTTGGTAGATATTGCCAAAATTTCCCTCCATAGGTGTACCATTTTGTACTTACCACCCATGTATGAGTTTATGTGTTTCACCACAGCTTCACTTGGAAAATGTATCATTAAATAAAGACTTTCGGATTTTTAACACTGTGATATGAGAAACGGTATCTCATTGTAGTTTTAATTTACATTTCTTTTATGATGAGTGAGGTTGAGCATCTTTTCATATGTTTAAGGGTCATTTTTGTCTTTTTCTTTGAATTATCTGTGTATATACTCTATATTTTCTTTTGGGTTATTGGCCTTTCCTCAATTTCTATAACCTTGTTATATAATTAGAGAGATTAGACCTTTGTGAATGATACCAGTTGTCAATATTTTTCCCAGTTTGTCATTCTTTTGTTTTTGCTAATGGATTTTTTCCAAACAAATATTATTTTTATGTAAATAAATGTATTTATGTTTTCTATTATGGATTCTAGATTTTGATTCATATTTTTGTGATAGATTGCATTAATGACCCCAGTTTTTCATGTGTCTTTGTATCCATACCCTTTGGTAGTGCCCTCCCATACTGACTGAGTTTGGCCATATAATTTACTTCAACCAACAGGATAGTAGCAAACTTGATATAAAGAACTGAAAAAGCTCTTGCATATACTACTTCCTCTCTTGGACCCCTGGCACTGCTATGAGAACATACTCAGGCTAGCCTGCTGGAGCAATCAGAGAGACATGCAGAAATGTCAGCAATTCCACTCCTGGGTATATATCCAAAAAAAACCAAAACCACTAATCTGAAAAGATATGTGCACCCCAATGTTCATAGCAGCATTATTTACAATTGCCAAGATATAGAAGCAACCTAAGTGTCCATCAACAGATGAATGGATAAAGAAGATATGGTGTGTATACACACACACACACACACACACACATATATATACAGATATACAGAGAGAGAGAGAATAACAATGGAATACTACTCAGCCATAAAAAGGAATGAAATTTTGCCATTTGCAGCACATGGATGGATTTGGAGGGCATTATGCTAAGTGAAATAAGCCAAACAAAGACAAATTCTGTGTGATATCACTTATACATGGAATCTAAAAAATACAACTAGTGAATAATACAAAAAAGGATACTCAACATATACAGAGGAAAAAAACTAATGGTTACCAGTGGGGAGAGGGAAGGGGGAGGGGCAATATAGGAGTAGCAGGGGAAAGGGGATTATTATGGGATTATATGAAATTATGTGTGTGAAACTTTAAAAAATTGTTAAGCACTATAGAATTTAAAGAATCATTTAATTTAAAAAGAAAATTGAGGGAGGGTATAGCTCAATGGTAGAGTGCATGCTTAGCATGCAGGAGGTCCTGGGTTCAATCCCACATACCTCCATTAAAAATAAGTAAATAAATAAACCTAATTATCTCCCCCCCAAAAAAACCCAAAATTTAAAAAATTTTAAAAGAAAAGAAAAGAAATGAACCTGGTCCTCCCAGCCAAGGCATCCTGTAGCAGCCAGCCTCCAGCCAAGCCGCCAACTTAGTGCAGACCCATGACCTAGCAGAGTTGAGATCAACAGAGCTTGATCCAGATTATAGAACCTGCCAGCTGACCATAAATTCTGTCTAAGTGTGGGTATCTAAATATTCATTTTGGGTTTTTTACAGAGAATTATTGTGGCAATAGTCTCCCATCTTCATTCTTTCAGAGATATGCTGGGCGCGCTTGCTTGTGATTTTTCCATTTGAACTTTAATTCAGCTTGTCTAGTTTCAGAAAAAGAAAAAATGGTACTTTTAATGAGCTTATACTAAGTGTATAAATTAATTTTACATCTTTATGATTTTGAGTCTTCCTGTTTAAGAAAATGGGGTGCCTTCCTATTTGTTCCTTCAGAGTGTTATAAATGTTTTCTCTGGAAGGTTTTAGACATTTTTTAAGTTCATTTCTAGGTCTTTGCTATAGACTGAATGTTTGTGTCCCCCCTCCTCCCCAGAATTTATATATTGAAACCTAACTCCCAATGTGATAGTGTTTGGAGGTGGGACATTAAGCCGGTGATTAGATCATGAGAGTAGAGTCCTCTTTTTTTTTTTTTTTTTTTTGCAGCAAATGGCATTATTTTAATCAGAAATAGATATTTTTAAAAAGAGAAATACATTTGTAACATGTGTCTCTTTTTTTTTTTTGGTAGAAACTGTATGTTTTTTAAACATTTTTTATTGAGTTACAGTCATTTTACAATGTTGTATCAAATTCCAGTGTAGAGCACAATTTTTCAGTTATACCTGAACATACATATATTCATTGTCACATTTTTTTTCGCTGTGAGCTACCACAGGATCTTGTATATATTTCCCTGTGCTATACAGTATAATCTTGTTTATCAATTCTACATTTTGAAATCCCAATCTGTCCCTTCCCACCCCCGCCCCCTTGGCAACCACAAGTTTGTATTCTATGTTTATGAGTCTGTTTTTGTTTTGTATTTATTTTTTGTTTTGTTTTGTTTTGTTTTTAGATTCCTCATATGAGCGATCTCATATGGTATTTTTCTTTCTCTTTCTGGCTTACTTCACTTAGAATGACATTCTCCAGGAACATCCATGTTGCTGCAAATGGCGTTATGTTGTCAGTTTTTATGGCTGAATAGTATTCCATTGTATAAATATACCACAGCTTCTTTATCCAGTCATCTGTTGATGGACATTTAGGCTGTTTCCATGTCTTGGCTACTGTAAATAGTGCTGCTATGAACATTGGGGTGCAGGTGTCATTTTGAAGTAGGGTTCCTTCTGGATATATGCCCAGGGGTGGGATGACTGGGTCATATGGTAAGTCTATTCCTAGTCTTTTGAGGAATCTCCATACTGTTTTCCACAGTGGCTGCACCAAACTGCATTCCCACCAGCAGTGTAGGAGGGCTCCCTTTTCTGAGTGGAGCCGTCTTGAATGGAAGTAGTACCCTTATAAAAGAGACCCAAGAGAGCTCCCTTGCGCCTCCTGCCATGTAAGGACACAGCAAGAAGATGTTTGTCTTTGAACCAGGAGTGGGCCCTCACCAGACATGAAATCTGTGGGTGCCTTAATCTTGGACTTCCTTGCCTCCAGAACTGTTAAAAATAAATTTCTGTTCTTTATAAGCCACCCAGTCTATGGCATTCTATTATAGCAGCCCAAACAGACTAAGACAGTATTTGTCTTTTTGGGTTCCTGTGATAAATGGAGCCTTCTTTTCCATGTATCTCCTAACTGAATGGTTTCTATATATTAAGTTTATATGCTGCTACCTTACTGAGTTATTTTGTTTGTAATAGTTTTTCTTTTGGTTTGCTTGGGTTTTCTGGCTCTACAGTCTTATCTATAAGTAATGATAGCTTTACCTCCTCCATTCCTATTGTAACTTCTAATTTCTTTCTTTTTTCTAATCACAATGCTTTTGCTATCTCCAATATAATGTTAAATTTTAGCAGAGAGAGTAGGTTCCCTTATGTGATTTGTGATTTTAGCATATGATTGCTGCTAGTGTTTCCTGGTTAAGTGGATTGCTGGATTTGAGGAGTTACATACACACAAACACACACACACACACACACACACACACACACGCACACAATTTTAT
This sequence comes from Camelus ferus, assembly GCF_009834535.1. Lineage (NCBI taxonomy): Eukaryota > Metazoa > Chordata > Mammalia > Artiodactyla > Camelidae > Camelus > Camelus ferus. The sequence goes on from NC_045732.1 coordinate 40,920,305, forward strand.
CAAGGAAGACACCATGTATTTCTTTTATTGAATGTTTTTATAAAGAATGGATATTGAATTTTGTCAAATGATTCTTTGACATCTCTGAAAATGCTGACACGATTTTTCTCCTTAGATTTAATAATATGTTAGATTATGTTAATGGATTTCCTAATATTGGGTGATTCTTGCATTCAGGGAATAAACTCCACACAATCATGGATTCTGTTTGCTAATATTTTATTTAGGATTTTGTGTCAATATTCATATGTGAAGATTGGTCTATATCATGTCCTTTTTCTTCTGGAATCATTGCTAGATCTTGTTATCAGTGTTATACTCACTTCGTGAAAAGAATTTGAAACTGTTCCTTCGTTATCTAGGCTCAAAAAAATAAAAATAGCATTCAAATTATCTGCTTTTCAGTGTTAATAGACTTCCCCTGTGAAAGCATCATGGCATAGTGCTTTGGGGAAAAGTAACTCTTTATTAACTTTTTCTATTTCTTCCATGGAAATTGGTCTGTATGGACTTTTCTCTTTTAGAGTTTTGGTAAATTACATTTTCCTAGGATGTTTTCTACTTCTTCCAGGTCTTTAAAATGATTTGCACAGAGTTTTATGAGGAAGTCCTTTATGGTGTTTAATCTTACTGTGGTTATGTCCAACTCTTCGTTTCCTGGTTTGTGTATTTGTGCTTTCTCCTTTTCTTGATTGTTATTTAATGGCTTATATGTTTCTTTTTTACAGAATCGGCTCATCTGTTTATTCGTTCTACAGTTACCTGTTTTCTAGCTCCTTTATTTAAACTTTTCTCTTTGTTAATTCTTTCCTTCTTTTCCCCTTAAATTTACTTTGTTTCTCTTTCCCTAACTTTTTGAACTGGGTGCTTATTCATTTAATTTTTCCTTGTTTTTAATATAAGTATTTTGAGGCTATGAACTGTCTTCTGACTGCTGCTTTGCCTGTATCCATAGATTCTGATATGTATTGTTTTCATTGTCATTATTGTCTAGAAATTCAGCAGTTTTGGTTTGAGTTTCCCTTTTGACACAAGAGTCGTTTGACAGTTTTTACATACTCAGATGGAAGATCTATTTTACATAGATTTCTAATTTTATCCAGTTGTAATCGGAGAACATTGTATTAGTTCCACTTTGGGGAATTTATTGAGATTTTCTTCTTAGCCTAATATTAATTTTGTTGTTTAGGTTTTCTGTATTCTTACTGGGTTTTTTGTTGTTCATTTATTCTGTCCTGGTATGAGAAAGGGGAGTTAAATTTCCTTGCTTTTGGTCTGTTTCAACCTATTATCTATTTCTCCTTGTACCCTTTAACATTTCAGTTTTGTGAAAGATGCTATGTTATTTGATACATAAATAATTTTATATTTTCATTGTGAATTGTGGCCTTTTTTGTCTCAATTAATGCTTTAAAAATTGTTTTTTAATTTTAGTGGGGAAGTAATTAGATCTATTTATTTATTTTTAGAGGAGATTCCGGGGATTGAACTGAGGACCTCATGCATGCTAAGCATGCACTCTACCACTTGAGCTACACCCTCCCCCCAATTAGTGCTTTTTTTAATAAGCTTTTTTGTTGGTTTTTTGGGGGGGGAGGAGGAAGGGGGAGGTAATTAGGTTTATTCTTATATATTTATTTTTATTTTAATGGAGGTACTAGGAATTGAACCTAGGACCTCATGCATGCTAAGAATGTGCGCTACCATTCTGCTATACCCTCCCCCTAATAATTAGAATAATTTTAGATTTACAGAAGAGTTGCAAAGATACTGCAGAATTTCCATATACCCTTCACCTAGTTGCCCCTCATGTTAATATTTTATATGACTACATTTGTCAAAACTAAGAGATTAGCATTGGTACATTGCTAATAACTAAACTCCAGGCTTTATTCAGATTTCACCAGATTTTCCACTAATACCCTTTTTCTGTTCCAGGCTCCAGTCGAGGATCCCACGTTGCATTTAGTTATCATATTTCCTCCAGTCTGTGACAGTTCCTCAGTCTTTCCTTTTTATGATGCTGACAGCCAATTAATGTCTCTCATTCTGAATTCCCAACTTGTCTGATAATTAAGATTGCAACCTCTGCTTTCTTCATTTGCATTTGACTGGTGTACCTTTGCCCTTCTTGTATTTTTAACCTTTCTGAATCAGTTTGTTTCAGTTGATCCTCTTGAATACAGCAATTGGGTTTTGCTCAGTGATCCAATAGAAAAATGTTTTTCTTTAAATAAGTGAGCTAAGACTGCTTATATTTATTGATACAAAAGGTTTGGTGTTAATATGTCATATTATTTTAAGTTTTGTATTTTTTAGCTATATGTTTATATATTAAAAGCATTTTGCTATGTAGTTTATTTTGTTTGGTTTTTTAAATTATCCTGACATTTAGAAAAGTTTATATTTTTGGTCTAGTGGTTAATTTTTGGTATCGTTTTTATTTCTTTTTTCTAGTTTATTGCTAATATAAAGAAATGCTATTCATTTTTATAAGTTGATTTTGTACCTGGCAACCTTGCTGAACTCTTTTTGATTCTAATTTTTATGTCTGTTGAATCTGTTGGTTTTATTTCTTTTCTTCCAATCCTTACACCCCTCATTTCTTTTTCTCCCTTTACAATATTGACCAAGACTTACAGTTCTATATTAAACAGTAGTTGATGTGGTAGAGTGCATGCTTAGCACGCATGAAATCCTGGGTTCAATCCCCAGTACCTCCATTAAAATAAGTAAATAAAGAAAGAGCCTAGTTACCTCCTCCCCATCAATCAATCAATCAATAGAAACTTTAAAAAAAACAGTAGTTGGTGAGAGTATCTAGTCTTATTTTCAATCTTTAAGAAAATGCATCTTAAGTTTCTCCATTTAGTACAAAATTTCATGTAAGATTTTGGTATGTAACCTTCAGCAAGTTAAGAAATCTGCCTTCTATTCCTAGTTTGGTAAGAATTTTCTTCATAAGTAGGCATGTAACATACATTTTCTACATTAACTGAGATAATCATATGATTATTCTCCTTTAGTCTATTCACATGGTAAATTACATTGATAGATTTTTCTGAGGTTGAATGCAGTCTCCTTGCATTCTTGGAATAAACTCCATTTGATTGTGATGTATTTTTTTTAACATACTGTTAGATTTGATTAGCTAATATTTTATTTAAGATTTGTGCATCTATATTGGTAAGTGAAATGAGCCTGTAATTTTCCTTTCTTTTATTGTCCTTATCTGGTTTTAGAACCAAGATTTCAAGATTGTACTAGACAAATAAAATGAGCTGGGTAGCTTTCTTTCTTTTTCTGTTTTCTGGAATAACTTGTCTTAGAGTTAGAAGTAACTCTTGAGGGTCTGGCACAATATACCTGCAAACCTATCTGGGCCTGGATTTGGGGAAAGGAAGGTCCTTGCCGACCATTTCAATTTCATTACTAGTTACTGGAGTAGTCAAGTTCTCTACTTCTTCCTATGCCATTTTTATCATTTTATGTTTTTTTCTAGGAAAAACTTTACCTAGATATTTCCAATTATTTGTCTAGTTCCTAACAGTCAGGTTTCTGACTTGAGTACCTGGTCGTGTCTGTACAGAGAGCGGGGAATGAGAGGAGCAGCATGTCTGTCATTTGGAGGCCAGAGAAAGTCTGGCTACATCTGCACTTCCAGCAAAGCAATGGCTGTAATTCTGTGTTGCTTTGGATGTTTGTGACTGTGTATGAATGTGCACACTTCTATAAAGGTGTGTGTGTATACATGATGTGCTGGTGTGTTTCTGTTTGTATGAAAATGACAGGCTGAAAAAGAACAATTTTTCAAAGGGAAATTAGCAGGATGATTCTCTGTGTAGTTATTTTTCTGTATCTGTTTGCATGGGTCCCTGAGCTATGATGGGGTGAGTCCATGGATCTCTCAATGTCCCCATGTACATCTGCATCTCTGCCAGCAGGTAATTCATTCTGTGTGCTTTTCCATGTCTCAGAGTATCTGCAACTATGAGGGTTCGTGATTCTATGTGTATCTTTGTCTCTGCACATGTCTGCATCTCTAAGGGCGGGGGAGTCTGTATGCATCTCTGTGTTTTACTGTAGAAATATATGCATGGAGTGCACATGCTACGTGGCAAGTTCAGACTCTCCAAGTCTGGAAGAAACATTACAACAGGAAATGCTCTGGATTCCAGCTTCCGGATGGAATTTCACTCAGAAAAATACCCCTTCCTGGTCCTCCCAATAACTGCAGCATTCTTTGTCTTTCTTGAAGAGGCTGAGTTGAGGGGGGTTATGCTAACCTTGACCTCAGAGGCCATGTCTTTCAGGAGGATTTGGCAGAGCCATGAAATTCCACACCCTGCCACTCGCCTCTTGCCAGGCCTACTTCTTCCTCCTAAACCCTTTTATAGCTCCACATTATCTACCAGACCAGTTCTGATCTACATTGTCCAGAGAGGCCAGAGGAAGACACAGGGAGATGAGGAGAAAGAAGCAGAATAAAATTATTTTAAGGAAATAGATAAACCAACAGATACTTACAGAAATGAGAACAGGAGATAAAGACAAAGAGACAGAGACCAAGAAATAGGGCCTGAATGGTGGGAGCAGATAGTCAGAAATGGTGATAAAGAAACAAACAAGGATGGGGGCAGAAAGATAGATAAATGGAATGGGCAGAGTGGAAAAAGACGGACTGGCAGAAATAAGGTAGGGATGTAGGGAGAGAGAGTTGGGGACAGAGACAGAGAGACTGGGGTCAGAAAGGCAGTCCCATAAAACATGAGGACAGAGAGATACACAGATGATTATAGCCAGGTAGATAGGGAATGAATGGGATTAGACAAAGACAGAGATGGAGATGGTAAGGAGGAGGAGGAGGAGGAGGTTTATGATGTAGAACCTCCATCATCTGAGGGTTTGGTACATCTGAAGCATGGTTCTACAAGCTGTACATGTGTTAGTTCATTTAATGCTCATGGCAGTGCCAGAACAGGTACTGTTAGCAGCCCTATTTTACAGATGAGGACACTGAGGCTCAACAAGTCAGCAGCACAACCAGGATTGGAATACGGACAATCTAGCACCAGCAACCATATGTTTGACTGCTCTGTAAGTGACAGAGGAATAGAGACAGAGGGACAGGGATCTGGGGACAAGGTAGCAAACAAATGAAACACACATGGGAACAGAAAGATGGAGACGAGACACAGGCCCATGAGGAGCCACTCAACAAGAGAGATGGTAACAGGTAGAAAAGGGGTGATAGGGAGATGAGGAGAGAATCAAATAGGGAAATAAAGGCAAGAAGACCAACAGGGGTATGTGTGTGAGAGAGAAACAGAGACAGAGAATGTGAACGTTAGTGGGGGGGAGCAGGTAAAGACAGAGATTGGAACAGAAAGGTGAGAATAGAAATAGAGAAAGATAACACAACGTTGTAAATCAACTATACTTCAGTTAAAAAAAGAAAAATAGAGAAAGACAGGTAGGAAACAGAGACAGATTCATGCAGCAACACAAATAGAAAGATGAGGACTGAGAGACAGCCAGAGATAAGATAAATAGGTACAGAGTGAAGGAAACAGAGAGGCAGACAGAAAAGAGGCCAAGGAGCCGAAGGAAACTGAAAGAGAAACAGACAAGACAGAAAGTTTGGAACACAAATTCAGAAACAGATGAGGTAGAGTGATGTGGTATTATATATGTGAGGATGGAGACACAGACCAAGAGGAGAATCATAAGTTAGATGTGGATGGGGACACAGGGAATAGAGAGAGAGTGAGAGCAAGAGCAAGAAGGAGGGAGAGATTGAGAGAGAATAGAAGTGACAGAAAAGAGAAACCACCAGCAAGATGTAAACAGAAAGACAAGAGAACAAAATAAGAGACAAAGATATGGGACAGCCTGAGAGGTGGTGACATTGATGGTGAACTGGGGAGGAAGAGATAGTAAAAAGTAAAAAGAAATAGAGACAAAGAATGAAGTTATTTTTTTGTTTGTTTGTTTCGGGGGAGAGGGTGATTAGGTTTATTCATTTATTTATTTTTAATGGATGTACTAGGGATTAAACCCAGGACTTTGTGCATGCTAGACAGGCACTCTACCACTGAGCTATACCCTCCCCTCCTTATTTTGGTGCAACAACCATTCACAAGTCTCAGCTATATCAGGGCTGTCACTGGGCTCTGTGGTGCCCACTAAGCTGTGAGCTCAGAAAGGCAGGGCCTGGGCCTTTGTCATCCACTGCTGTATCCTACACCCACAGTATAGTCTCAGTCATGTGGAGGGCTACCATTTATTAAACATTACGTACCAGGGACTATGCATGCATTGCATGGATTATGTCATTGCATCCTCACAACTCTGATGTAGTAGGTATTCTTATCATTCCCACTTTACAGATGGGAAGACAGGCTTAGAGTGATGAGTAACTTACCCAGAGTCACACAGAGGAGCTAGGAGTGAAGCCCCAGCCTGGACTAATAGTGAGAGTATGTTAGGATGAACCCTGTTCTGGATTAGGATTAGGATGAACCCTGTTCTGTCTGTGCACCCAAGGTGCAAAAAAAATTCCACTCTGACTCCAAGGCCACTGTGCCTCACTGCTCCAGTGATGACTTGCCCACAGAATGAAGGAAGACTTCTAAACCAAGGTAAGCATGTCCTGATTCCTTACCCTCTGAAGCCAGCCCCCTTTATCTAGCGAAGGAGGCTGACGTGGCTACCCAGAGAGATTGAGAAAAGTATTATGAGTGGCAGGAATAAAGCCTTGTGGGAGAACCTTGGTCAGGAAAAATCAGAGAATCCTTCCTGGGGGAGGAAGTATTTCAAAGAGGACAGAGGCAGATTTACACAGAAGTCAATGAAGCTTCAGGGCCCCTCATTTGCACAGGTCCCTTCCAAGGCCCTGCTTAACAGTCAGTGAAAAATCAAAGAGTACTGATGATATGTCACTCTACAAGAATATTGAAATGCCCTGACATCTTACAGTTCTTATGTGAAAAAACTAAAGAGAAGATTTCCCAAATTTGACAAGTCCTTAAAATGTCCATTATTGTAAAGCTGAAACTTTTCTAAACTATCATTAGTAAAAAACAAATTTCTATCAACCATGCTATTAAGAAAGACTAATGTTTATGTTCTCTCTACAGAAAATGATTTTATCTCTTGCTTCAGAGATAAAATAAAAGCCATCAGACATGGGAGAATTGTTCCAGGACCCTCATCTTCCCACCGCTGAATCTCTAAACCTGCCAGTATCTGTGTTCATCCTTTGTCTCATTCCTTCCTGTTACAGTGAGGGGCCTGAAGACCTCTCCTCCTCTCTGAGGCCCAGTGCCCCAGACCCCGACCCCTCCTTTTCCTTCCATTCTTCCCTTTCTCTGCTGTGTTCCTGTCCTGTCCTTCTCTATGATCACTGGGTCATTCCCAGCAGCAAACAATTATAGTCTGGTATCTCCCATCTTAAAAAAAAGTCATTCCTTGCCCATCTGCCTACCACCACCTTGGCTCTCTGGGCTCTGTTCTCATTCACAGTCATGTTTCTCAAGGGAATGGCCTACACACCTAGTTCCACTTAAGCAGAGGGTTGCAGGGAGGGGAGGGGGTTCTCTTCCGTCTGACCTCAGGGAAGGTCCTGTAACAATCTACACTCCCACCAGCACTCTATCCAATTATTCTGGTTTTTTTAGTTAATTTTATTTATTTTTCATAATACATAATAAATTTTAGAATAGACATATCTGTATAGTTTGAATAAGTTATAAAACAACTACCAATGTACCCATCACCTAGCTTCAAAAACATCATTTCTGGATGACAACACCCCCTGGGTATTCCTCCCCAGTCACATCTCCTTCCCCTCCCAGAGGTAACCACTGTCATCTTTCATGCCTTGCTTTTCTGTATGATTTTACAGCATATGACTGCATCCATATATTGTATAATTTTGCATGTTCGTCAATTTTGTATAAACATATTCTTTCATGACTTTTTTCAATCAGTATTAGGTTTCCTGAGTTTCATCCAAGTTGATACATGTAGCTAGAGTTCATTCATTTATTTCAGTATAGTATTCATTCCATTGTATAAATGTGTCTCAATTTATTCATCTCATGTTCTTGTTTCTGGTTCTTGATGTTACAAACAGGCTTTGGTGAACACTCTTGTAGTGTCTCCCAGTACGCATGTGGGAGGATTTCTTTAGAGAACAGTTCTTAAACTTTTTGGTCTTAGGACTTCCTTTACGTTCTTAAAAATCATCGCAGACCCTAAAGAGCTTTGGTATATATGGGTTATACCAATTGATATTTGCTATATTAGAAATTAAAACTGAGAAAGCTTAACTATGTTAATTTTAAGATAATAAACCCAGTACATTTAATAAAAACAACATTTTATGAAAAATACTGTATTTTCCAAAACAAAAAGAATGTAGTGAGAAGAGTGGCATTGTTTTACATTTTTGCAAATCTCTTTACTGTATGGCTTAATAGAAGACAGCTGGATTCTCCTATCTGCTTCTGCATTCAATCTGTTGTGCTATCACATGTCATGTAGCCTCTGGAAAACTCCACTCTACATTCTTGAGAGAATGAGAGTAAAAGAAGCAAATAACATCTTTCGAGTATTATGGTTTTGGCTCCCTTACCCCCCACCCCTGCCCCCAGGATCCCGAGACCACACTGTGAGAACCACTGCTCTGGGGTAGACACCTAAAATTGCTGGTCCTAGAGTATGTGCATCATTCAGCTTTTCTAGAAAATGTCCAACTTTTTCTAGGGAGTGATTGTATCCCTTTACACTCCTACCAATGGTGTATTCATTCCCTCATCATCCATTCTAGTTTTCGCTGCTACCACTTCTCCAAAACTACGTCTATCAAGGTCACTACCAATACCATAGCCAATGGACCCTTTTCAATCCTCATCTTAGCTGACTTCTTCAGCACTCTTAAAACATCCCTGACACACCCCTAATTATGTCCCTACCTCTTTACCTCTTTTTCAGTCTCTTTCCCACCTCCTACTCCTACACCCAACCTCTATAAAGTTGAAATTCCTCAGAACTCAGTCACGGATCTTTCTTTCTCTTTGCTCTGTCTCAGACTGACCTCTTCTCTTGTGGTTTTTAATGCTGTCTCTATACTGACAGCTCTCATTTATATATGAAACCAGACCTCTCCCCTGGGATGTACATACCACTATCTGCTTGACTTCTTCATTTGGCTATGTCAAGGGCAAGTAAAACTGAACTCTTGATCTTCCCCTGAAAACCTGTTCCTCTTTCTGTCTTCCTCATCTCAGTGAAAGACCTGGCCCCACATCACCATGTCCCTGGGAAGCATCCTTGATTCCTCCCTCTCCCTCCCACCCCAAAGCCACCATACTAAGCCCTTTCAATTTCTAAATATCTCAAATCTATCTACCTTTCTCCATCTATGCCTCCACAACTATAGTCCACTAACCATCATCTCAGATTACAGTAGCCTCTTAATCTTGTTCATCTCCAATCCAATCTACAGCAGCCAAAGTAATCGTTTTTAACTATAGTTAAACATTAACTATACCTGTGTCAACCCCAAGCTTAAAACTTTACAATGTAGAGTATTTCAGCATTTGGGGAATGTGAAGTATCTACAAAAGAGATACTATTTCATCATGATCATATATGATGCAAACTGAAACAAAACTTTCATGAAACATGCTCTTCCTACCTGATCCTGATACATTCTGCTATTTTCTATTCTTTTCTCAAAGTGATTTCAGTACCTTGTTCAGTTTGACCCACATTTGAAAGCACTGCTTCAGTACATTTTTATTTTTCATAGAATAAGATCCATTCAACTTAGCCATGACCTATAAAGCCCCACATAATCTGGCTCTTGCCTACCTCCTCAACCTCATATCCCACCCCTCTTGCCCTCAGCTCACTGTGCTGCAGCCACACTGGCCTTCCTGCACTTCCTAAGAACACCATTCCCCTTTCTTCCCAGGGTCTTCTCACTTGCCATGGCATCAGGTGGGAACACCATTGCCTCCATTCTTCTAACTCTCCCTCCTTCAGGTCTCAGGTTAAATATCAGGCCCTGCCTGACCCTCAGGCTAAATTGCCCCCACCCTTATTCTCTTTCCTGTCACCCTGTTCTGTCTCTTTATAGCCTTATCACAATTTGTAATTTGTATTTGTTTACCTCCGATCCTCTCCAGCAGCAGACCTAAACTCTTGAGGGCTGAGTTTGTTCACCAAGATCTTGTTCCTGTCTGTCTGATTCACCACTGCATAACTAGTACCTCAACATGGTGCCTGGCCCAAAGTGCATGCTCAAAAGACACATCAAATGAGCAGAGATCTGAAGAACAAATGAAATGGCATTGGGGAGATGTGGAGAGAGTTTCTTGCAGATTCAACAGCATATGCAAAGACTTGGAAGCTAGACAGACTAAGAAACAGCCTAAGAATTTCAGCTTTGACTCAAGCATGGAGTCTGGAAAGGATGGCAGGAGTTAAATCATGAAGGGCCCAGCATAACCTTCCCTGTTGAGGAAGGTAGGTGTCCTTTTGAACCAATGGGGACTCACAGAAGGGTTCTAAACATGACGGTGATATGACTTGATTTGCCTTTTCAAAAGATCACACTGCCTACAGTGAAGAGTCTAGATTCCAGAGAACAAGACAAACAGGGAGGCCGTGACAGTATTCAGGTTAGAAATGGTGCTGGCCTTGATTAGGATAGTGGTGGCAGTCTCTTCATTAAGAGATGACATAATAAAATTTGGGAGATATTCAGAAGATAAAAATGACAGGACTTGGTAATTGCGTGGAGGAGAGAGGAGTCAGGGGAGTAGCTCAGGTTTCAGCTTTAACTGGGGTCATTCACAAAGGTAAGATAGAAAGAAGGACAAAAAGGTTGGGAAGAGAAAAAAAAAAGGTTGGGAGGAGGATGCCTTGAGTTGGAAAGAAGCTGAGGTCTTAGGTGTCTCTGGGGTATTCAGGTAGAGCTGTTGAGTAACCTGTTGAATGCATAGGTCAGGAGAAATACCTGGACTTGAGGTATCAAATTAGCAAAGAGATAATAACTGAAGCCATGGAAGTGACTGTGATAATTTTAGGAAAAAGCAGAGAGACAGAAGACAAGAGAGCTCAGGCCAAACCCTAAAGGGCAACAGCATTTAAGAGTTGGACAAGGAGGAGTCTGGAAAGTAAAAAGGAATTACCAAGGAAGTAGAACACTGAGAGTGTGGTGTCATGGAAGGGGTTTAAGGAGGGAGTAGTCACTAGTGCCAGATGCTACTAAGTCAAGCAGGATAACTTCTGAAAAGATTCCATTGGATTTAGTGACACAGGCCATGGCAGATCTTGATAGGAGCGCAGTATCAGGCAAGTAGTAGAGGCAGATTGGAGTGGGTTGAAAGATACGTGGGAAGTGGGAAAATTAAGACAGTTAAATGTAGGCGACTCTTTTGAGAACATTTATAGAGAGAAGAGAGGGAGGTGGTTGGAGAGGGAGTTTTTTTGGTGATTGCTTGTTTTTAGATGGAAGAGACCTTCGCATGTTTAAATGGTGATGGTAAGGAGCAAGGGACAGATTCTAGGCTTGGTGGAAGAAGTCAAGAACTTCCTTTTTGATGACTTCTGTTTACTCTCTGAAGTAGGAGGTGGGGTCATCTGCTGAGGGCTAGGGGGCAAATGGAGAAGTTAGGGGTTTGAGGAGAAGGGAGGTTAGAAATGGCTGTTGTGGAGCACGGGAGAGAAGGTTGCCTAGAGACCCATAGTAGAATTGTGGGTCAGCACCGAGGGCCTGGTAGAAGCTGGGGACCATGAGTTTACAGTGGCATGAATCTGTGAGGTTGAATAGTTTTCTCCAGTAGTGTTTAGCTGCCTGGGCGCAGATATGGAAAAGGCGGACAGTTGGACTGATCCAAGGTTGGGATGTTGCCAGGCGGATGCGACAATCTTGGGAACTGATGCTACTGGCAAGAGAGTGGCGAAGTAAAGGACCACGATGTCAGGTCTGAGCAGAGTAAAGAGTATCAAAGGCAAGTCCCCTATGAGCCAAGCCCTAGGGAAACTCTGGAACATGAGGAAGGGCTTCTAGAAAAGAGATTGGAGGAGAGCAGAGGGAGGAAGACCTGAGGTGGGACAGAAAGGCAGATTTAGGGGGTTGAGCCCGTAGACTAGGTAGTGTGGGACCAGGGAAAGGAAGGGAGGGCAGGCATAGGGGGAATTTTTAAGGGGAAGAAGGAGGGCCTTGAGGGCGGCCGCTGCGAGAATTGAGGCCGGCCCGACTGAGGGGGCGTGGCCAGGCGCAAATCCCGGGCGAGGGGGCGGGGCCCGGGTAACTGGGTCCCAGCGCCTCTGTGGCTGCGGCTGCCTCAGCGACGGCTCCCGCCTCCCCACCCCCCTTCCTCGGGCTCCTTCCCGCCCGCCGCCGCGGAGACCCAGGCCGAGGCTGGGGAGGACGGTGGAGCCGGGCCCAGGCTGTTCCCCTGCCCCCGCGGCTGGAGCGTCGTCCGGAGGGATTGGCTGAGGGAGAGTCCCGCAGCCCGAGCTCAAGGCGCACACGCGCGCCCCCCGCCACCGCCGTCCTCTCTTCCCTCCCTCCCCTTCCCTCTCCTCCCCTCCTCTCCGCCCCCCAGCCTCCGCTGCGGCGGGAGGAAGAACCCTTTCCGACCAGCCAGGAGAACCCAGATCGATTCCCACTTGGGGAGAAAGAAGAGACCCCGCACTCGGAACAGACCGGCAGCTCGCCCCGGGGCCACGGAAGTGGCTCGTCGCTGAGGAGAGAGCCCTTGCCGAGCGTAGCCCCCCGACCCTCACCCAGCCGCTGCCGCATAGACAGCGCTCCCCAGCGGGCCCCCGGCCCCGCCGAGCCCACACCCCGCGCGGGGCCCGGGCCGGCGATGCCTGGCACCGCAGCGGCGGTGGCCGCGGCTGCTGCTGGTATTGCCACCGCTGCCACGGCTGCTGGTCCGGGCCCGGGCCGGGGGCTCAAGTCTCCGCAGTGGGGCTGAGCCCGCAGCCCCGCCCCCCGAGCCTGAGGCCGCTGCTCCGCCGGGCGCCGGGCCTCCTCCGCCCGCGCCTCCGCCCCAGGAGCTGGAGCCAAGCGGGGAGCCTGGGCCCCGCGCCCAGGCCCGGACCATGCATGGCCACCGAGCCCCGGGGGGCGCCGGGCCTTCCGAACCCGAACACCCAACCGCGAACTCCCCCGGCATCCCTCCACCGGCCTATGTCGACTCGGACCCTGGAGCTTCGGAGCCTGGACTGCCGGTGCCCAGGGGCTCAGGTTTGGCTCTCGGCACCCCCTTGGATTCCCAGTTTGCCGGACCCTCGGACGCCAGCCTGGGCGTTGCTCCAGGCCCCCGGGTCTTGCCCTGCGGCCCCAGTCCTCAGCACCATCGGGCCCTGCGCTTCTCCTACCACCTGGAGGGCTCACAGCCCCGGCCTGGTGAGTGATCGAGAGAGCATGGGAGCCCGGGCCACGGGCCTGGGAGCGGGTTCTTGTTCTCGGGCCCTCTAAGCCCCACCTCGGGGCCGGCCCGTTCATCCCAGCCCTTCGAGTCTCCTCATCCCCCAATCCCTTCCTTCGCTTCTCGGCCTTCGTCCAATTCTTTCAAACCCTGTCCCCTGTCTCCTTTCTGTCCCCTGTGCCCCCTCAACCTTTCTGACCCCCTTCTCTTCTTCTGTCTGCTGAGGCTAATGGGAGAGGGAGCACTCTAAGTAAAGGGAGCAAGATTTCAAGGCAGTAAGGGGGGTTTGGTTGGAGGAACCGGGGTTTGTTTGGAGGAATGGGAGAAAAGGAGTCTCCCATTTGCCAAGCGCCTGCATTGTGCCGGGCACTGGGCTGGGTGCTTTACATGGGTTCTCATTTCATCCTCAGGAGCCTCCTGTGAAGTAGGTATCATTAGCCCCATTTTTTAGGGGAGGAAACTGAGGCTCAGAGAAGTTAAGTAACTTGCCCAAGGTCACACAGCTAGTATGGAGACAGGATTCAAAACCAGATCTATTTGAGTCTAAAGTCTGTGGTCTTTCTGCTTTCCAAACTGAGGTTGGAGACCATGAAAGTAATGCCAAGCCTTCTGCTTATGTGATTTTCTCCTGTACTGTTCAGCAGCTCTGGAGTATGAGTGGAAAAAAAAAAAGAAGGATGGTGGATTGATCCAAGGTTGGGGTTTTGCCAGATGTGTGTGGCAGGAGGACAAGGGAAGGAGGGAGTAGAAGGTGCTGATGAGAGAGAAAGGTAGAAGAGGTGGGCCTTGAGGGCCAAGCCAGAGGGGAGGGCTGGAGGGGCTGGTAGGCAGGGAGACAGCAGAAAGGTGAGGGGGAGGCAGAAGCCAGTTGTAGCAGAGCTGGAGAGCTGCAGGCCTACAAGGTTGTGAGGAGAAGTCAGGATGCTTGAACTTGGATTTGCAGAGATGGGGCAGCTCTAGGTCAGAATGGGGCCACAGACCACTGCCTAGAGAAGCCTTTGTGCTGCACAGACTTGAGTGTCTGAGGAGTCCAGCAGGGCCTCCTCCATCTGGGGACACCCTATGTGGACCTGAGCCCAGGAGCTATGGAGGAAGAGCAGTATCTTCCACTGGGCAGCACTGAAGGAGCTATTGAGCCTCTGGGGCCTCCCAGGGCTCACATCCCAGGCTCCACGGCTTGGGGGGCTGTGGCCCAGCACCAGGTAGCAGCAGTAAAGCATAAAGTATGAGCAAGATGTGTCCCTTGCTGCTCTTATGACCTTGGGCTAGTCATGGAACCTCTGGGAGTTTTCAGGGGCTCCCTGGGTGTGGGGCCAGAGATAACCAGCTGACAAGAGGCCTTTAACACCCTGCCCAGCATGTTGCTCCTGCTGACTTTCCAAACTCCCCTTGACAGACACTGTGTGGAGCAGGCTACTTGCCCACTTTACTGCAGCACCTTCTTTCAGATCCCAAAATAATGCCAGAAGCACTACCACCTCAGGGCGTTTGCATCTGCTTTTCCCTCTGCCTGGCAGCTCTTCCCCCTGCTGTCCACCTGGCTTGTTCCTCATCTTTCAGATCTCAGCTCAGATGTCAGCCTCCTCTGAGAGACCTTCCCTGATCACTTTAGGTAGGGCAACTTGTGGGTCTCCAAGGAAGGCACTTCCATGCTTGCCCTTAGTACATCTGCAATTAGCTTCTCCTATGTGCCTACTTATTTATTGCCTGTCTTTCACAACTAGAACATGAGCTCTGTGAGGGCAAGGGGATTGTTTCTGTTTTGTTCACCGTTGTATTCCCAGCAGTTAGCATAGTGCCTAGCACACAGAAGGTGCTCAACAAACCCTTGTTGAAGAAGTGCCTGAACAGATACAAAGGGAGCACATAGTAGGCCATCAGTAACTACTGTCTAAGAGAAGGACAACTGAACTCTTACCCTCCAGATACTCTTGGTGTGGGAGTCAGTAGCTGGGCAGCATCTAGACCCCAGGTCTCTGGCCTCTGGCCTCTGATCAATACACAGTGGTGATTCTGAGTCGCCTTCCCACTCCCCCAATCCTTCCAAATTGCCAATCACAGTACCTATCCTGAACCACACTCCCCTCCTCCCTGCAAAAAAGCAACACAAAGTTCCTGCAATACTTTTTCCCTGTGAAGTCCCTGCCTCTGTAATTGGTGG
The DNA here is from genome assembly GCF_009834535.1 of Camelus ferus. Lineage (NCBI taxonomy): Eukaryota > Metazoa > Chordata > Mammalia > Artiodactyla > Camelidae > Camelus > Camelus ferus. The sequence continues at coordinate 40,935,923 of NC_045732.1, forward strand.
GTGTCTTTTTCTTTTTCTATTTGTTTTTTTTTTTTTTCACTTCAAGATGAGGATTGGGAATAAGAAAGGGGTCAGGGAAGGACCTGGCCTTCCATCCAACTGTTCCTAACTGACTCACTGTGGGACCTTGGGTGAGTGACTTCCCTTCTCTGAGCCTCAATTTCCTCATCTAGAGAGTGCCATGAGGAGTCTATGAGATACTGGTTGCAAAGCCTGCAGAATGAAATGAAATTTAAAAAAAAATAAGAGAAAAACCTTCTGAAGAGGAGGCGGAGGAATTACTCAGGCCCTGGCAAGACAAGCACTGGGCCATGTGATTCACAGCAACATGGGGTGTGAGAGGCCCGCCTCCCCCACTGCCCAGCCAGCCCAGGGGTAGGCACAAGTGACTTGCTTCTCTCTCCACAGGACTCGCCTATAATTGGCCCAAAGAGGGCAGGGTTGGCAGTTGTAGGGTGTGTGTGTGTGAGAGAGAGAGAGAGAGTCTTGAGCTACAATTAAAGGGTTGAAACATTTTAGTCCACATGTTAAGATTTCTGTGTGCCTCCCAGCTTCCTCCCTCAGACTGCTGAGGCCTTTATTGAATCACCCTTCTTAAGGGCCAGTGGCCCCATCCTGGGGGGGGGTACTTTTAAAATTAATATATGTTATCCATGTGAAAAGTTTTGAATTGCTTCAAACTGCTTTCTCTTTTAGTTACCCTGATTCCTCATGGGAGGATGGGGGGATTGTTTTTATGCCCATTTCCTGGGATGATAAAACCTAAGGCCTTATTGGGTTACTGAGATAATTCATGAGATACCAGAGAGGGCTCTGAGAGAGTCAGAAAGGAGTTCCCAGATGATGGTTTGCTCATAGAGATTTAGGGGGGAAGGTGTGAGAATATCTTTCCAGGTGCTGGGTGAGGGATAGCTTGGGCCTGTCCTTAGCTTAGTTGAAAGAGTTGCACCTGATGTTAAAGCCTTTTCGTGGGTAGTGGAAAAACTGGTCCAGTTGAAGGGGTAGCAAGAGGGGCTGCTCCTTCTGATTTGGAGCCTGGGGCATCATGAGAGACTCTAAGAGTTAGAATTGGAGCTGGAAAGGCCCCTAGTCATTGTCTGGCTCTGGGTTTCCCAAACTGGATGAACATCAGAATCTCTTGTTGACTTTGAAAAAAGTAAATGTGATTCCCAGACTCTACGTCCAGAATCTTAGGGTTGCAACCCAGGAATTTATTTTCAAAGCTCCCCAGGTGATTCTGATATATAGCCTAGAATGGGAACCATGTTTGAGCTGGGGCATTGGAGGCTCCAAGAGGCAGTTTAGCCTGGTCCTACAGTGAGTCAGCATCATTAGGATGCTACACCAGCCTCCACTCTAAGGCCCTCTCCCCAAAGGCCCTATGTGGGCCTCCCACCATAACTCCCAACCTTGAAGGGAGGCATGGGACCTAAGCTAAAGGGAGTAAGTCAACCTCTCACCCACATACACACAAACACTAGCAGCCTCAGTTTACCCTTTATGCCTAGCTCTCGTGTATGGCTGCCATTTGGCAATTCAAGCTGAAAGGAAGTTGCAGTTCAGGGACTCTAGGCAGAGGAAACCCTGGTATCAGCAGCACCCAGTGCACGGCCTGACCCAAAGGAAGGGCTCTAGAGGGGTGTCGGCAAGGTTTGTAGATTTAGGAGGAACTGGGAGGGCAGTTCAGGTAGGAAGTTTGGTGGGAGCAAAGTCACAGAGACATAGGGCATCCTGGGATGGGGGCTGGTATTGAAAGGGGTGAAGAGATAAGGCTTCGAAAGGGACTTTATCCTGAGGGCAAAGGTAGGGGAATGATGTGCTCAAATGCCGGTGTTTGCGAAATCCCCGTAGCTGCATGTGGAGAGTGGATGGTAGGGGCTCAAGAGTGGGATCAGGGAGACAGGCAGGTGGGGGTTGCAGTCATCCCAGCAAGAGGTGATGGTAGCTTGGGTTAGAGCGATGGCAGGAGAGGAAGGTAAGATCTGAGAGATATTTTGGTGCTCACACAGACAGGTATTGGTGGTGGCTTGTATGTAGAGGCCAAGGAAGAAAGAAAAGTCCAGGATGAGCCTGGGTTGTTTTCTGAAACCAACTACAGTGACCTGGTGGATGATGGTGTGGCCATCTACATGCAAGAGAAGGAGCAGGTTTGGGGGCAGATACTGAGTTATGTTTGAGACTTGTTGCATTTGAGAGGCCTGGGGGGACATCCAAGGTGGATATGGTCAGCAGGCATTTGGATGTAGGGTTGGAAAGCCCAGAAGAGAGGTCTACACCAGAGATGTTTGGGAGTTCTCACCACCAATGTATACCACAGACCACATAGCGGCTCATGGGGAGAGTGTGCGTGGTTCTGGGGGCTGGTCCCATCCTTGAAGACAGAGATAGTGAGGGGAGCAGAGTCACTCTGGGGAGGATCATTCATTACCTGCAAAACTTGTTTGCCTTAGAAGTGGCAAAGCAGTTTTTAAAACATTTGCATAAAGCTGAGACCCGTTTCAAATAAACTGAGGGTAGTTGCTATTGCAAAGAACAGAGGGAGTACTCCCGAAAAGCAAATCAAACACTGGTAAAGTAAATTCCTATGGCTCCCTTGATGTTCTCCCTGTTGAGGGCATCCCGAGAGGCCATAGGGGGAGGTTGCGCATGGAAGGGAGAAGAGGGGACTCATGACAGGAGGGGATGGTGGGCTCTGCTGGAGATTTTTGGAAAGCAGCAGTTTGAGATTCCAGGGTTGTGTCTGGGAAAAGGCCCAGATTTGGTGCCTATTCAGCTGGGGCCTTCCAGATCAATACAACCCAATGTAAAGACTCTGGGTAGCTGTGAAAAGGACTTCCCCAGACAGAACTAAAACAATTGAAGTTTCCAAGTTGCAAATGGTTGGCCTCTTCAGGTGCCTCTGCCCCAGGGGGAGGGCCTGGCTGGGGCTACCTGCTCCTTCAAGGGTGAGTGGCAGCTAACAGTGCCCCAGACAGATACCAACCATGGCTTTCTGGGGGCCAGTTAGCTAAATGTCTTAGGCAGATGTGGAGCTGGCCAGACATTGACTGGGTGGGGCTAGGACCTGTCTGGAACGAGGGCAGGAAGCGCAGTCTGCCATTGGCCAGCCCCGAAGAGTTAAGTGCCCTCATCTGGGGAGAGCAGACATCCTTGGAGCAGTGAGTCCAGTCTCCAGGCTTCAATACCAAGTTCCTTGGAGCTGCAAGAACTCACACCTCCAAAAGGTGCCCCAAGATGCAGGGTAATAGCACTCCTGACTCTGCCCCTGGTTCACTGTGTCCCCAGGCTTCCCTTCCCACCGCAGGGTCTTAGTTTCCCCGTTTGTAACATGGAGGACCTAGTCATCGCATTTGCCTGGCATGTAATAGGGCATCAATAAGTACTTGGTGAGCAAATAGAGCATTTCTCCATTTAACAAGTTCTTATTGAGTACCTACTACGTGCTTGGCCCTGTGTGAGTTGCTGGGTGGCAGCAAGGCAGGCACAATCCCTGTTCTCATGGAGCTCCTTTCTGGCAGGGAAGACACACATTCCTGACAAGTAATTCCAAGCGCAGATGCTGCAGGACCATATGAGGAGGAAGCGGGCGGGGAAAAGAGGACACTTGAGTTGAGATCCGAAGGATAAATAGGAGTCCAGAGGTAAAAGAGAAGCAGAAAAACCGTTCAGGCCCATGGGAATGACATGTGCCAAAGCCCCAGGCAGAGGAGAGCACTTTCGAGGAACAGACAAGAGGCCTTTGTGGCTGGAGGGTGGGGGTGGGGAAGTGCTCACGAGCTGGGCCTTACTTGTCCCCTGCTCAGGAGTTTGGAGTTCACCCCGGAGGCAATGGGAGCCCTTCCCCAGACTGCAGGAATTGAAGGGGACTGTGTTTTCACAAGCCGGTTGTGGTGTGGAGAATAGCTTGTAGAGGGCCCTGAGGATGGGCGGGAAATCAGTTAGGAGGCTGGAGTGGGAGGGGGGAAGTCTATGGATTCCTGAGCTCCTAGGAAGTTGAATCTGCAGGGCTTGGGGTCTGGCTGGATGTGTGAGATGAGCGAGAGGGAGGAGTCGCAGAGAAAGCCCAGCCTCTGGCTTAGGGAGCTGGGTGGATGGAGGTGCCTTTCCTGGGGTGGGGAAGCAGGAGGAGGAGCCACTAGGGGCTGGGGTACGCCTGTGGTTCAGGATGCCCTGAGTCTGAGGAGCCCGAAGAAGGGGAATCTAGGTGGCAGTGCCCAGTAGACATCAACCATGCCCATCTGGGCCCCAGACTGAGGGTAGAAGGGTGAGGGGCACAGGTGTGTTGCTGAGGCCCAGAGAGGGAACTGAAGGCTTTTCTGGGTGCTGGCGCCTTCTCACCCTCCGTGGCACTTCCCCATGGCCCGTGCAGAGAAGGGGTTAAGTCAGGGAGGGAAGGCTCCTGTAGAAAGAGGGAAAAAGGCGGGACTGGCAGGGCTGGCCCCAAGGAGCTGCAGCTGGCATAGAAGCCCTTCCGCCTGGGCCTGCTAGGCCCTCGCCGCCGCCTACGCCGCCTTCAACTTCACCTTCACCTTCCCTGCTCCCCCTCCAGCTTCTTCCTGGCTCCCCTAGGCCGGGCCTCCCTGCCTAATGCATTCCAGGTGTAGACTCAGCCCCCCTCCCCCACCCGGGTAGGCCAGGGAAGGGGGCAGGGAAGGTGCGGGTCTCTTTCACTCTGCATCTCTTAGGGGCTCCCAGTCTCCAGATCTCACTGCTTGTCTCCGGAGAATTCCTTCAGGGCTCTCTGTTTGGGCCCCTTGTCTCTGGCAGGGGCAGGCAATGGTGAGAGGCCCTCACAGCTCTGCCACTTTCTGGCTTCATGTGACCCTGGGTGAATCAGCTCATGCCTCTGAGCCTCGGTTTACTCATCTATAAAATAGGGTTATCGGCCCCACCTCCTGGGGTTGTTAGGATTAAATGCCACAGGTAAAGCACTCAGTATGGTACATTGTAGCCATGTTCAACAAGTGGCCCTGGCCTGCCTTTTTGGTCCCTACCCCTTTGCCTCTCTGGGCCGTCATCCCTCACTGTCTCTGTCTTCTCGCTTCTAACTTGTCCTCCCTTTTTTTCTGTCTCCTCCTCTAGCTGTCTAATTCTCTAGGTCTCTGTAGTTTTCCTGTCTTCTTCCTCATCTTTGTCCCGTCTCTGTCTTTTTCCCTCATAATCTCTGTGTCGCCACCACTCGATTTTGACCAGGCCTCTGGGGAGGGGGGAGGGGGGAATGGGTGGGTGTTGGGGTCCCTGGGGTTACACACAACATGGGTCAGAGGGGCCATCCCCTAGCGGCTTTGTCCTCTAGGGGAGGGAAATCCCGGCCAGCGTGGCAGCCCCAGCACCGGGTAATTACTGCCCCCAGTGCTCCCAGCTGCAGCTCCACTCCCTTCCTTTCCTGTCCTCTGAAGTCCCCAGCCCCTCCCCGGGGGTGGAGCTACCACCCCCAGCCTTCTCTGGCCTCAGGTCCAGAGACGCTTGGGAGGAGGTAGCCAGGCCCTCACAGCAGTCAAGCAACTGGAAGAGGGATGGGCTGCCTCACAGCGGTCAAGCAACTGGAAGAGGGATGGGCTGCCTCTGCTCCCATGTGGCTGTGTGGTTTGTGTGTGTGTGTATATGTGTGTGTGTGGGGGGTGCGCACACGCACACTAATATGCCTGGCTGCCTAGCTGTCTTTGTCGCTGTGGATATCTTAATGTTCTTGTTTCTATATATCCATGTGTATGTTTGAGTATGTGTCATTATATATCCGTGTGTGTCTGTGTGTATCTTTGGGTCTGTATATGTTATATGTTCCTGTATTCCTACTTGTGTGGCACCTTGGCTCAGTCTGAGCCCCTGAGGGCTTTTAGATGTTTCTGCATGTAGGTCTCTGTAGATCGTGTGTGTGTGTGTGTGTGTACGTGTGTGTACGTGTATGTGTGTGTGTTTCTGTGCCAGTGTCTGTCTCTGTACGGCCCCTATGGGTCTGTATCTTGGTACTAGTGGTTGGCGTAGGAGGAGGGTGCCTGTCTGTCTTTTGGCCTTTCTTGCCCCTTCCTCCTGTTCTGGAACTTTCTGGCAAACCCAGGACTCTGTTCAGTGTGCCCTTCAAACACACTCTCACCTCCCCACCCCTAGTATCCACACCTTTTCTCACTTTTTTTCCCTTGCCTGCAGAACTATAACCCGAAAAAATGCACCCCAGCCTGGACAGCTGAACTCAAAAACCATTTCCTTTAGAAAGGCCTCTCCCCTCCCCCTTCAAATATGCCTTCTTTCCCAACTCAGCAAATGTTGACTAAGGATGTGCTCTGTGACTCCTGTCACAGACGCACTTGGGATCCAGTCCCAGCTCAAGCACTTCTAGCTGTGTATCCTCAGGTAAATTATTTTGCTTCTCTGTGCCTCAATTTCGTCATCTGTAAAATGGAGCTAATAACAAACAGGGTTGTTAGGAGGATGCCATACAAGAAAATAGCAATACAATGCCTGGAGCAGAGTAGAAACAACAAACAGTTGACTCCCCCATACCTTATATCCTCCATTAAAAAGTGAACACCTCGAGTTCCAGAGAGTTCTAAAAGTTCTTGCAATCCCCTCCTGTCTTCGCCTGGCATCCTGCACAGGGCAGAACGTAAACTGGACCAGACAGAACAAAAGGCAGATTCCAGTTCAGGAACTGCTGACCAGTATCGCATGAGCCAACTTCCTGAGGCTGCTCAGGCCTAGAAGAGACTGGGCCCTTCACGGGGTGGAGGAGGGGACCTCCAAAGCTGCCGCCCAAGGGCCAGAGCACATCAGATAGAGCAGGAGGTAAATGGCAGAGGTGGAAGGAGCCTTGAGGACCATCTAACTAAGACATTGCAAAGGGGTGGCCCACAAGTTGAATTTGACTCACAAATTTCATTTGGCCTACTCATTGTTTTTAAAATTAGGATATTTCACATAAAAGCCTGGATTTCTGATTCTTTTGAAATATTGGAAGACCTGAAATTTCAGGGCTCCTTTACTGCAAGGTGACAGAGGGGAGAAGCTGCTGTCCCTACTTTAGGTGAGGCTTATGCTCTCCCATTTACCCCTGTCCTCACCATTCCCTATTGCATTATTGTCCCATTTTACAGAATGTCCTCACTTTACACAAGGGGCCACACTTTACAGAAATGTGCTTCACTTTACAGAAGAAGCCTCACTTTACAAAAGAGTTCCTCCCTTTTACAGAACAGCCTTCTATTTTGTCAAAGAGCCCTTCATTTACAGAAGTCACCCATTTTACAAAAAGGTCTTTATAGAACTCTCCTCACTTTACAGAATGTCCGTCCACTTTGAAGAAAGCGCCTCCGTTTTGTAGAAACTTCTTCCCTTTACAGAAGGGGCCTTCTTTTTATCAGAGAGAGCTCCATTTTACAGACTGTTTCTCCATTTTTCAGGAGGGAAGCGCCTTACTTGCCAGAATGAGTCCCACTTTACAGAAGTGCCTTCACTCTACAGAAGGTGCCTCCATTTTTCTGCAGAATCCTTATGTTCACAAGACCAGTCCACTTCAAGAGAGAAACCTTCAGGCTACACACACAAGGTTCCTGTAGACAGCACCCCTTGCACTTCTGATTCTTGACAGAGCTTTGTGTTTAAACTTTCAGAGAGAACATCTGCCAGGCCAAGCAAGGCCTGGGTACAGTCTGACCGCAAAGGAGGAACAGGGCAGCTGGGCTGGACCTCACATTCAAGGGGCAGGTGGGAAGAGGTGGGGCAGCTACGCCTTTACTCCCTGCTTTTTTTCTCAAGCTGAGGAACTCTCCTTCCCCCACGGAGCTGGCTTGCCAAAGGACACTTTCTTATTTGCTGTTGTTCTTTTTTCTCCACTCCCTCTGTTCTTTTTCCCCACCCCACCACACCCCACCCCACCCCCAGGAATTCCAACTGTCCCAGGGGCCTACCTCAGCCTGGAGAGGCAGAGATCTGGGGGCTGCTGGGAGAAACGTGCACTGGGAGTCAGGAGGCCTGAGTGCTGGGGCTGGCTTCTGCCTGCTCTAGCATCTCATCGGTTCCTCATCATGAGAAGCACGCACATATTCTCCCCATTTTGTAGATGGAGAAATTGGGGTCCAGAGTGGTGAAGCACTTCTCCAGGTCACCAGGGAGTTAATGGCTGTGATCCAGCCTGGGGCCCTATTAGCAGTCTTGAGGTTAAGCCAAGTCTACAGCTGGAGAAGGGAGATGGGGTGCTGCTGGCCAAGGGAGGGGGAGAGCTGGGAGCTGAAATCCCCGGGAAGAGGTGAGGGTCCAATTCCAGTGGTAATGGGAAAAAGGAGGAGTCTTTGCCCTCAAAGTCAGCTAGAGGGTACACCTGCTCTGCCAGTAAGCCCAGAAGCACACACTCAGGGCACCTTTCAAGCAGGGGCATGAAGCGACCAGCGACAATTTTTGGAAGGATTTTTGCTATTTCGGTAACAGTAAGTTGTCATGGGAAAATTCCAAAGTCTGCTATACTTCTTGACACTTATTTTGTTTTTGGTTTATATATTTGAATTGAATTGGAATTGGGGAGAGGGGATACCATTGTCTTTTCTCTGCCATCTCGTCTCTAGTAAGAATCCCATCCTGACTTGAAGAGCTGTCAAGGAGAGTGGGGCTGGATTCTGTGTCCGTCTCTAGCTGGGTTTGCTCATGTTTCTTGGTGTGTTGATAGCTCTGTGTTGGGATGCTGCCTGCAGCCTGTGGGTTTATGTATCTGTGTGAAGAGTTTTGTGTCTTTGTAGATGTGCGGTTCTGTTGGCTTTCAAGTTCAACCAACGTTGCTCTGTGGGTGGGTGGGGGGCACTATGCTCTTTCCCTTCTTTGTGTCATGGACTCCCCCAAACCAGGGAGCTGTGATTATTATACTATTTTCCAGACAAGCAAACTGAGGCTCAGATAGATGGCGAGGCTTGCCCAGGGTCACACAGCTAGCGAATGAGGCTACTGGGATTTAACTGGGGTCTGTGTGATTCCTGAACCAGATGTTCCTAGTGAAGGCTCCGCAGCACCTTATCCCGTGTAGTCTGGTCAGTGAGTGTCATCACGCCACTCTTCTTAGGAATAGTCAAGTACCACAGGTGTTTAATTATTGATTTTGTTTTTTAATAAATAAGACCAGATTCAAGGTTGTCCCTGAAATAATGTCACTGTCACAAACATTTAGGTGCCTATTACAGGGAAATTAGGTAGAGCCCACAGCTTGTCTGAGGCTTAAATGGACAAGAGTCTGGGGGGCCCTGGCTGCCAGGTGCCACCTCAGAGGCCTGAGTCTGCCTCATTCATTAGAATCCCTTCCTGACTAGGGTTGCTGGAATTCACCACGAAAAAGTACAGTTAGATTTGAACTTCAGTTACACAGCAAAGGTTTTTTAGTATAGCATAATAAATTTTAGTACAAGTATGCATGAGGCATGCTTATACTAAGAAATTATTCATTGCTTATCTGAAATTCAAACTTAGCTGGGCATCCTGTCCCGGGCCTCTCCCTCCCTTGAGTTTCCCAGTCCCGACCGGCTGACCCCCTTGCACTTCCTTAGCCACACTTAGCCCTTCCTGCATGAGAGTCTCTTGTCTTTGAGATTGGGAGCTCCCTGAGGGTCAGGACCAAGATAGCCCTTCAGCCTGCAGAGAGCTGGTTGGAGCACACACCCTCACGCCCACAGCAGAGACCAGGCAGAGCCCAGGCATCCTGGGATGCCCAGAGTGGGCTTCCTGTCGGCAACAAGAGACCCCTGAGTGTGGTTCTGTGTGCATAAGCTTGTGCTAAGCATGCTGCATGTAGATGTGTGAGCATCTCTGTGGTCCTCACTGGGTCTCTGATTGAAGGCTGTGCACAGTGTATGGCTTGGTACGTTTTCACAAAGTGTCATGGTGTCTGCTCATGTGACTTTCTGTTTGGGGCATGGGTTGGGGCTCTTTGTGGACTCTGCTCTAATGGGCACTGGGGACTCTGGTAAACCCAGTGGTCAAGGGTACAGTGCTAGAGGAGGACCTTGTCAGTATGTAGGTGTGGGTGTGGGTACCTGTGTGAGAGAGAATATCATGGATTATCAACCTTAAATAATGGAATGGAGAAAATCAATGCAGGACCTAACTAGGGGCGGGGAGGTGGAGTATGTGTAGGGGATGGGTCAGTGGGAAGGGCCATGGTACCTAGGGCAGGAGACGGCCTCCCCTGGGAGCTCCTCTAGGAGAGAGGTAGGATTTTCACACACTCCAGCACAGAGTCTACTGGGCTCAGAGCAGGGCTCAGAAATATTGGGGGACCAAACTAAGCCAAGGAGAGCCAGGGTGTAGCATGGTCGTTAAGGGCCAAGAGGCCTAGCTGAGAAATTTCTATTTTCCCTACAGGCAATGGGGAGTCATGGAAGGTTCTGGTGCAGATAAGTGTCATGACCTGAACTGGAGGCCCATCTAGTCACCTGGAGGTGACCTGGAGCCAAGGGGGCCACTAAGGGGAAACATAGGAAGAGACAGGGAAATATAGGCAGAAGGACAGGGACAGGGAACCCTGAAATAGGAGAGGGAGGGATCTTAAATCTTCTTCCCTCAGGGAAGCCCTGCCTGGTTCTTGGCCAGACCTTGTCTCCTGAACTGGAACCCTGTTGCTATAATCTGTGGGCAGGCTTGAGGGTATTGCTCTCACTAGCCACACCAGCTCACAACTTTCTAAAGCACTGGGGCACACCCCTGCCCCTCTGGGTTCCCCTCTTTTCCAGCTTCCTCTTGGAAAGCAGGGTTAAGAAAAGGAGTCCTGTCTAGAATCAGTCTGCTGAAAGTCTGTCACTGATTTGCTGTGTAACCTCGGGCAAGTCACTACCCCTCACACTGCCTTCATCTCCTCATTAGAAAATTGGGTTGACAGTCCATGCCCCTCTCACCTGGGAATCCAGGGTGTCCCTGAATATTCAAATCCCATTCTACAGGGCTGCCTGCAAGGAGGCAGAGAAAGGAGGGACTGTGGGCTCCTGGGTGAGGTGGGTGAGGAGGGAGCAGAGAGTGAGCCAGAGCAGGACCATAGAGGGTGGTATGGTCACCTCATGCTGGGACAAACAGTGGAGAGAGGGAGAGGCCCCAATCAGGGGCCTCGCTGCCCTGTATAGACTGGCTTGCCCAGGGAGGCCCGCCTGCTTTGAGCTGTGGAGACAGGGCCAGCAGGGCACCTCCAGGCCCAACGAGGCAGGCAAGGAGCACCTGGGATCCGGGCACCTATATGTGTATCCCTGAGAGGGGTCTCTGCACAGTGAGGTGCCTGGCTTTGCTCTCTGTCTCTGGCCCTGTCAGCAGCTCTCCGCGTCTCTCACTTTCTCTGGCCATGTGTCTCTCGAACTATGTCTCAGCTTGTGCCACCCTCCAAGGTGATTCATCCTCCTCAACCCCACGCCCAGGGGGAGGGCAGGGCAGGACCAGACCAGGATGTGCTGAGCAGGGCAGGGTGAGCAGCCCAGCTGAGCTGAGAGGAGCACCTCCTCCCAGCCAGGGCCCTGCCTGCTCAGGTGGGAAAGGAAGTGAGGAAACTACACCCAAAGCCAGGTAGAGGGGTCGGGGAGGGGGGCTCAGCCTGGGACCTGAGGCACCATGTTCCCTCAGGGCTGGGAGGGGACCTTTAGCCTGAGTCCCCTGGGGCCTATGTGAGTAGATTATGGCCTGGATGGAGTCAAGGACCCAGGGAAGCTGCTGGAGCCCTGTGGGTTGGGCTACTCCTTCCCTCCAGGACTGGGAGATTTAAAATTCCTTGCTGCTTTCTTTTTTTTTTTTTTTTTGCCTATGTGACCTGGTCTCTGTGTGTGTTGTAGCTGTGTGTTTTTGCTCCAGAGACCACATGTGACACCATGACTGTTTAGACTAGGAGGCAAGTGTCATGTGTATGTATACTTGAGCCCCTGGGACACTGTGGACATGTTTGTTTCATTAGTATAACATAGTAAAATTATACCACGTGTCTGCGATTGTGTGTCTGTTTCTGGATACATGGCATGTGACTTTGTGCTGTTTTGACATTGTGTAAGGTTGTGTCTGACGTGGCATAATGACCGTGTAGCTGTAGTCCTGTAACTGTGAACCATTTGCAGGTGTGTGAACCTGCAATACCATATTATCGTGTGTATGACACTCCAATTGTGAGTGGCCTTGCAGTTGTGAGAAACAGTGTAAATGACACTGTATTTCTTTGTGACTCAGTGGATCCCTATTTGAAGACTGTATAAGTGGGTATGTGATGGTAAGTGATTAGGGGATTGTATGAGGCCGTGTGTAAACGGTAGGTTTGCCACTGTGTGACTTACGTCTTTGTGACTGTGCATGACCATGTTTGCCAGTATGAGGCTGTGTGATAATATGTGGAGTTGTGACTGTGGGTCTCTGTGACTATGTGTGATGAGGCTTTCAGGAGAATGATGGCATGTGATTGGATGTTTGAATTTGTGTGGCCCCACAGTTATGCAAAACAGTGTAAATACCACCACATGTTTATGTGACTGAATGGACCCATTTGTGATTGGTCATGTAGGACACTGTATGACATGGGGTGAGAGACCCTCTGCAGCTGTGCTGGGGCACAACAAAACCGATACCACACATGGGTGGGAGCTCTGGGGGCTCTTGGCTGCCACTCACCCTCTCGTCCTCACACCGGTTTGCTTTCATCCCTCCCTACACGGCAGCCTTGCATGGCTCCCTTCTGCTCACAGGATGGTCGCCCAGCTCCTCAGACTGCCATCCAGAGCCTGCCCTCTCTGCTCTGCCCTGCTGTCCCCCTACCTCCACCCCAACTCCCTGACCTCTCTATTATCTGAAACCCGCCAAAGCTCCCTGCCCAGCCAAGCCCACACTCCTTCCCTCAGGATGTGTCATCCCTGTGGGGCAGGTCCCTCACACCTCCCAGTCTGAAACTTCTCTCCCAAGTGTGACCATCTCCCTCAGGACCAAAGACCCCCAGGTGGGTTTAGGGAGCCCACAGTGAAGGAAGAGGGACAGTGCAGAAAGGCTTCCCTTTTCCTCAATTTTTTGCCTTGTGTTTCAAAGCTGTTCCTGTGACCTGAATTCTGGGTGCTGGCTGTGTATGGGTGTGGAAATAGAGGAGGGTAGGACAGATTAATAAGAAGCTGGGATTTTAAAAAGCAAAACTTTTGTTCATGAAATAAAATTTCATCATTTTCAGCTATATAAAATTGTAGAAAAGGAAGTCCAGATATCCTTAGAATCTTAAGAAAAACAGTGAAGAATGGTTTAGGCTTAGCAAACTCACTGGGGGTATATAAACTTGTACACAAACTGTAGGATGCTTGCGCCCACCTCCAGCCTAATTAAATTCCCCAATAATAATTCCTGCTGACATACAAGGCATCAATGTACTAATCACAAAGAACTCTTGTCTGTTACTGAAAACAGCCAGCTACAACTCTGGGCCTGCTCTCCATCAGAGGGCTGGAATAGGGGCTTCCCAGAAAGGCAGTGTGGCCAGGAAAAGGGCTCAGTAACCCCGATATTGCAGATACCTGCTAAGACATACAAGTCCCTCGTCTCCTTTAGGGTAATGTCAGTTGCTTCATACCCAGTTTCTCCCTTTCTGCAGGGCTGCACCAGGGGAACCGGATCCTGGTTAAAAGTTTGTCCCTCGACCCTGGCCAGAGCCTTGAGCCTCATCCAGAAGGTCCCCAGCGGCTTCGCTCAGACCCAGGTCCCCCCACTGAAACCCCCAGCCAGCGTCCTTCGCCACTGAAGCGGGCACCAGGCCCAAAGCCACAGGGTAAGTGGTTCCAGAGCAGGGCAGAGAAATGGCCCAGGAGAGGGGACAGAGGAGGGGAAAGGTTGGCCAGTGGCAGAGGAGAGGGCTTGTTAGAAGGATAGGAAGCATCATGGTCTAGAGGCAGAGGGCTGTGGCCTGGGGCTAGTGTGCACATACTGGCATCTCATCTCAGGCCGGCTCTGTGTGTCCCTCAGGACAGAGGTGCACACTGGGGTTTTGTGGAGGGGCCTGTGGCCTGGCTATGACAGCAAACTCCAAACTCAGCTCTTTAGGATCTCTCCTCTCTCTTTTTCCCGCCCATCTCTCTAGTTCCGCCGAAGCCCAGCTACCTGCAGATGCCCCGGATGCCCCCCCCACCTGAGCCCATCCCACCTCCGCCATCTCGCCCACTGCCTGCAGACCCCCGAGTGGCCAAGGGCCTGGCCCCCAGGGCAGAGGCCAGCCCCAGTTCCGCAGCAGTATCCTCACTGATTGAGAAATTTGAAAGGTAAGTCTGGCCCCTGGGGGACTTTGTGGAGGGGAGGGTGGGCTTGGGCTAGGAAGGACAGTTCTAAGACAGGCCTCTCAGCCAAGCTCATACCCTGCCTCCATGTGTGTCCACCACCCACCTCAGAGAGCCTGTGATTGTCGCCTCGGATAGGCCAGTCCCTGGCCCCAGCCCAGGTCCCACAGAGCCAGCCATGTTGCCACAGCCACCCCCGCAGCCATCAGTGTCCCAGCTCCCCGAGGGCGAGGCCTCCCGCTGCCTGTTCCTGTTGGCTCCTGGGCCCCGGGACGGCGAGAAGGTGCCCAATCGGGACAGCGGCATTGACAGCATCAGCTCACCATCCAACAGCGAGGAGACCTGCTTCGTCAGTGATGACGGGCCTCCCAGCCACGGCCTCTGCCCCGGGCCCCCTGCCCTGGCCAGTGTCCCTGTTGCTTTGGCTGACCCCCACCGGCCCGGCTCCCAGGAGGTTGATAGTGACCTGGAGGAGGAGGACGACGAGGAGGAGGATGAGAAGGACAGAGAAATCCCAGTTCCCCCGATGGAGAGACAGGAGTCTGTGGAGGTACTGATCCATGTTCACTGAGAGGCAGGACCGTATGGAGAAACCAGGAGCCTGGCTTTCACACTTGGTCCTTCCCCCAGCTCAGTATTTCTCGAAATAGGGCATTGTTTCCACTTGGAATCTTTGGCTTCCCTGGTCTCTTGGTAACTAAATATCAGTAGCAAACCTGTACCCTGCCCCCCATCACTGTAACTACAAAAAAATGACCATGCATAGTTCCAAATGCCCACTGGGAAAGTTGTTGTACCCTCATCAGAGAACCACTAGCTGGACCTCAGTTTTTCCATCTTGGAGATGGGCATCCTGGTTGGGGATCTTTAAAGTCCTGTTCCAGACAGAAAATCCCCAGATTCAGTAGCTAGGTGGCATTGGGCAAATCTCTACTGCCCCACCACAAGCCTTCTTTGTAAAATGGAAAGTCTCTCACATCCAGAGAGACTTCCAGACAGCTGGCCTCTGGAGAGGCACAAGAGCTTAGAGCCCCCCCCAGGAACCTGAGGCTGTGGGGATGAAGGCTCTCAGCAGCAGGAACCCCTTTCTATGCCCCAGCAGCCTAACACTGCTTCCCAAGGCATCCTTGCACTTTAATTAAGTCACAGCCAGAATACCTGCTTCATCAGAACCCAACTCAAAATTGGGGGCTGAGGTCAGGGACACAAATATGTGTCCAGCAAATAGGCAACTGGGCCAACAGGCAATGAGTTTTCTACATTTTTATACTTTTGTGTTTTCCTTATACCCCAGGCACTCAGCAAGCCTTTGCTGACAGTGAACTGAGTGGCTGAATAAATAACTAACATTTACAGTCTACTTAATCTGTAGTCTGCTATGTTTTCTTTATATTGAATCATCTAGTTGTCACAATTACAAATGGACTTGGGTCCTATTATTATCTGTATATGTAGATGAAGAGACTTAAATACAGAGCGGTTACAGAACTTATGCAAGCTAACAAATGGCAGAGCTAGGATTTGAACCCAGGAAGTCTGACTTCCTAGCCCACACACTTAACCACTACACTATGCTAAATGAATAGAGAGAGCAGATGGCTGGGTGAATGAGTGCATGGCATCAGAATTGAGGGGTGGCCTTTACAATACACTGGAAAGTTAGGGATGAAGCTGTGGGGCTTATGCATCTAGGGATGGGAGGTAGGGTTATCTCGAAGTGGCATCAGGCTTAGGGTAGTATTTGAGCTGTTCTAAGAATTCTGGGGGCTTGGGTACAGGAATATGGACCAATGATTGCCTCTTCTCTTTCCAGTTGACTGTGCAGCAGAAGGTATTCCACATTGCCAATGAGCTCCTACAAACAGAGAAGGCCTACGTTTCCAGGCTCCATCTCCTGGATCAGGTGAATGGCCCCTCAGGGATGCTGGGGCACCAGGACCTGGTAGGTGGGTGCCAAGGAGGAAGTGATACGGCTTGAGCCCAACTCTATCACTGGGGCCAGAATCTAGAGGTGGTAAAGCTCCTCTCTCACCTTGACCCTCATCCTGTCCCTGAAGCCAACCCTGATGAATGACCCCAAACTTGATCTTTGTACCAACCCTCATTCCTAACCCTGAGCAGGTATACCAGCCCTGACTGCAACTCTGACCCAGATCCTCAATTAACCCCTGGCTGTGAACCAGACCCTGACCCTCATTCTAACCCTGGCCCTATTCCTGACCCCCAAATCCACTAGAATCCCTAAGGGTAGGAATTTTTCTCTGCTGTGTTCACTGCCTGGCACACAGTAGGCATTCAAAAAGATTTGTTAAATGAATGGATCTAATTCTCTCTGACCCTGAGTTGAATTCTGACCTTGACCCTAATCTTGACTTCTCCTTGTTCCAATGCCTACCTCCAGATCCTAACCTTGACAACTTGAAATCCAACCCCACATATAAGCCTAACTCCATTCCCTCTCTCCTCAGTCTCAAAACCAGTGCTGATCCCAAAGCTCCACAGAGTTGCCCACAAACACTGCCCTCACCTGCAAACTGCCCCTTTGCCAGCCAAGCCCAGACCCCTCTGGGCTGAGCACCACTGCCCTGCCCCACAGGTGTTTTGTGCCCGGCTGCTGGAAGAAGCTCGGAACCGCAGTTCCTTCCCGGCCGATGTTGTCCACGGCATCTTCTCTAATATCTGCTCCATCTATTGCTTCCACCAGCAGTTCCTGCTGCCTGAGCTAGAGAAGCGCATGGAGGAATGGTGAGGGACCCCTGACCTAAGCCGTCTACCCTCCTGTCCACTTGCCTGCCAAGCCCAGGCCAGATGTGTGCTCCAGAGTTCATTCTTGCCTGCCCTCTCCCCTCACTGCCTTTCACAGAAAGAATCAGGCCCAAGCTCTGCCTTCTAGGCCCTCCCAATCTAATATGAAATGCTGATCAGGACTCAGAAAATTACAACAGAAATAGCAAAGCCCTAAAGAGTACGAGGTTAGGAGCCAAATCAGCTGGGTTCAAATTCCAGCTCCACCAATTGCTAGCTTTATGATGTTGAGCAAGTTTCTTAAATTACTGTGCTTCAGTTTCTTCAGCTGTGAAATGAGGGTAATAGTAAGGTTTATTTTAAGTATTAGATACATGTAGAGAGCTTAGAACAGTATCCAGTATAAAATAATTGCTCAATGAATGTGAGCTATTGTTATTTTATCAGTGCTATGATAGACCTGAGAATGGGAGGCTATGGGAATCCAGATAAAGGCACCAAACCTAACATGGGGCTTAAAGAAGGATTCAGGAAGGAGGTGATGTCTGAGCTGAGTCCTGAGGTTGAAGGGCAAGGTTTATCCACAGTCTCCCAGCCTCCAGGCTCTCCTCTTTCAATTCATCCTTTAGAGTCTACACCACCTAAACAATAATCAGACCATGTCACTTCCTGCTTAAGTCATCTCCACATGCTCCCCACACCCACAGGATAAAGTGTGTCCGCCTTACCAGACTGACCACAGACAGCTGGCATGAAGTCACTTCCTACATCTCCCCAACTACTGTGACCACTGAGGGCTGAACCAGGGCTGGTTCTTGTGGCTCCTCCAGCAGACTGACCAATGAGGGCTGAGACCAGGTTTGGTCCCATGTGTCCTCCAGGAGACCTCGACTCCTGAGGAGTGTGACTAGGCCTGGTTACTTTGCCTCCCCTACCTGACAGTGACCCTCTCAGGGCTCAACTAAGTGTGACTCATTTGTGTTCCCCAGAATCACCCAGCACAAAGCTAGGCACAGCATCAATAATCAGTATAGAAAGTGGCCCTTGCAGTGAGGTCAGAGCGGGTGTTCTAGGATATGTCATTCCTTGTAGTCAAGCAGCACAGAGTTGGGGTGAGTGGCAGCCCAGGCCAAGGTCTCAAGTCAAGCTGAGCCTTTTGGTCTAGTTAGTCTATAACATAGGCAGCATTTCCAAAAGAGCAGGCTGGCTGAGAAGTAGATTTCCAGGACTGAGATGAGAATGGCCTATAGGGTGGGGACACTCTGGGGGACAGGGGTCAGCAGGACCATGTTAGCCTCTGCTTCCACTCCAGGGACCGCTACCCACGCATCGGAGACATCCTGCAGAAACTGGCACCCTTCCTCAAGATGTATGGCGAGTATGTGAAGAACTTTGACCGGGCCGTGGAACTGGTCAACACCTGGACAGAGCGCTCCACCCAGTTTAAAGTGATCATCCATGAGGTGCAGGTAAGCAGTGAAGCTAGATCGGGCCAACTGGGGAGGAGAGATCTGCAAGGACCTGGTGGGGGGGTGGTCTTTGACCAGACCTGAGCTCCCCTGCTTCTGTCTGTTCCAGAAGGAGGAAGCCTGTGGCAACCTGACGTTGCAGCACCACATGCTGGAACCCGTGCAGCGCATCCCCCGTTACGAGCTGCTTCTCAAGGACTATCTGTTAAAGCTGCCCCATGGCTCCCCAGACAGCAAGGATGCCCAAAGTGAGTACACACAACTGGGACCTGCCCCAACCCCCTACCCCAAGACTTAACTCACAGTATCAGCCTTCCATTGCCACGTAATTGTGATCTCAATAGATCTGTAAACTGAAAGGCCTACATTGAGGGTCTAGAATAAGACCCCAGGATGATCCTCCAGGTTAAGATCTGCCTTAGCACCCAGACAGAACATTCAGGAGTCCCCCAGTCTAAAGTTTCCTGCTGGAACCCCAGAGTTTGAGGGGCATATCCAGAATGGTCCCCTGAAGGGAGCCATCTGTTTCTTAGACTGAGAGACCTAGACTTGTCCTCAAATGAAATTGTTCCAAGTCCAAAATGAAACTGAGTCTAAACACCCAGGGACTGAGCCCTGTTTACTGAATCTCCACAGCTGAGCTCCCCAGAAAGAGACTTGTCTCATCAAGCCCCTGACTTTCCAATCTCTACATTTAGAGCTCTCCTCCATGTCCACCAACCACTACCTGGAACGATCCTTCCCGAAGAACCTCCAAGTCTGATCAGAACCCCACTGAATTACCTTTCCAGAACTGAGCTCCCCAGACCAGACCTCATATTTTCTGCCTCCCAGATTTGGATCTCTAGGCTGAGATACCACCTCCCTAGATGAGTCCTCACACACTGAACCACTAGAAAAGTGTTTCATTCTGATTCCTTCAGTATGAGACGCACCCCTCGGGGTCACACCCCAAGAGTGCTCCCCAGAGTCTCCCCAACTTTCTCTCCCCAGACTGTAATTTTCATTCATTCCTTTATTAACATAACAGCTATTTACTGAGCACTTCAGTGTTCTGTGCATTGTCCTAGGCACAGGGTATAATGGAGATGAACAAGACAGACAAGGTCCATGATCTCAGGGGTGTATTCTAGTTGGGGAGACTGACAATAAACAAAAGTCATAAATAAACAGGAGAACATTAGATAGGTGTTATGCATCATTCAGAGAATAAGAGAGTGATGTGACTGACCAGGGGGTCTACTTTAGACTGAGTGACCTCTCTGAATAGAAGATATTTGAGTCAAACTCAAATATGAAGAAGGGAGCCACGTGCTGAGTAGGGAGAAGCACATTCCAGGCAGAGGCAATAGCAGGGGCAGGGTTCCTAAGCGGAGGAGAGCAGCTTGCAAATCTCTGGACCAACAGGAGGACCAGTGTGATCATGACCAGTGAAAGTAGAATGGTGGAAGAAATAGGGTTGGAGAGAGGAACAAAACTTTGAAGGCCAAGATAAGGAGATGGATTTTATTCTGAGTGCAGTGAGTAGCCACTGGAAGGTTTTGATTAGGATCACTTGGGGAGCAAGAAAGGGAGCCAGGAGACCAGTTAGAAGCATTTAACAGTAATCTAAGTGAGAAAAGTTGGCTTGGATGAGGTTGGTAGCCATGGAAGTAGTGAGTTGTGGTTGGATTCAGAATATATTGTATTTGAAAGTCGCACTAAAAGAACTGGGGTGAATGGGGGTGGGGCTTGGGAGAAAGAGTAAAGAATGACTAACAAGATTTTTGGCTGGTGGTGATGGTTCCTGAGATGAGGTTAGGAGTTTGATTTGGGGCATGTTCAAAGAGAGCTGCCGGTTAGGCAGTTAGATGGGTCTAGAATCCCAGGGAGAGAGATTTGGATGTCAGTAGCACATAGACAGGATGCAAAGCCGTGAGGCTAGCCACAATTACCAACGGATTAAGTGTAAATGGAGAAGAAAAGGGGCCAAGGACAAAACTGAGGAATGTAGAATCAGCAAAGGAAACTTAGAAGGAGCAGCCCTAAAGGTAGGAGGAAGACCAGGAAAGTGTGGGGTCATGGAAGCCACAAGAGTCGGGAGCAGACAGTTGTGTTCACTGCTATGTCCACTACACAAACAGCCCCTTCCACCCCACAAGACGGGGCACTTTGCTACCAAGACCGGACTTCTAGAAAGCTAGGACCCTAGAAAGTCTGATAGCTGAACTCTATAGACATCTGCAGACTAAGTGCCTCCTTCCTCTCCCCAAGAGAGTCCCCACTGTGGTACTAGGATGAGCTACACAACGTAAACCTCTAGAAAAAGCCTTCCAGAGTGATTTCCCTGGGATCAGCGCCATGGACTGACATCCCCAACTTGAGCCCTCAGGCTGAACCCAGTCTGAGGTCCCAGTTATAGATCCTCCACATTGGTTTCCCCAAACCAAGATCCCCAGATTGGGCCTCCAAAATGCTCTCCCCACCCTGGGCTCTGAGAATCGGTTCCCAGTCAGAGCCCTCAGTCTGAGGTCCCAGAGGGAGATGCCCCCCAAAAGAGCTTCCCAGTCTGATCTTGGCCATTCTCCAGATGGGGATTGCCAAACTGAGGACCCTAGATTAACTGCCCCCCAGTTTATTATTGTCCCTCACACTGAGACTTCTAGCCTGAGCCCCAAAGACTGACTCTCAAGATCCATCCCGCAGACTGACAGCACTGAGCCCTCAGACTGAATTCCTAGAGTTCCTTAGTGTGAATGCCAGAGGGAACCCTGAGATTCAGCTGCCTAGTTTGAGCTCCAGAGATGTCAGATTGTGTCCTCCCTAGCCCAAGTCCCACAGAATGAAGGACCCTATTTTCCACCCTGACCCCCCACTGAGTCCTTAGACTAATGCCCTAGATTGTCCTCTAAATTAAGCTACCCACTCCAGGTCTGATCTTCCCAGTCTCAACTTCCAGACTGATTTCTCCCAGACCGAGGCCCCCATTTCCTACCTCCCACACTTGGATTCATGGATTGAGATTCCCAGGCTGAGCTCAGCAGAATGAAGTCTCCAGACTGAGCCCCCTACTGCGACCTGAGAAGGACACCTCACTGCTACATTGAGTGTCCACATTTTATGTCCTCTGACTGTGGTCCCCAGAAAAAGCCTCCCATCTCATTTCTCCACTCAGAGCCCATGAAGTCTAGAATCACATGTCCACCTTAAGCTTCCAGGACTGAGTTCTGCAGTTTTACTTCCACACTGGATTCCTACCGTGACATTCCCAAACTGAAATTCCCCAACTGAGTTCCCTGAACTGGACCCCCAAAGTGAGCCGCCAGTGTAATCTCCATAGACTAGGCCTCAGATAGTCCCTTTTACCAACTGTGTATCTCTGGCAAGCTGCTCAGCCTCTTGGCCTCAGTTTTCTCAGGTGTAGAGTGGGAATGATGATACCTACCTCATAAAATGGTTTTAAGGATAAATGAGATAATCCAGGTAAAGCTACTAGCACAGTGCCTGGCATGTGGTAAAAGCTCAATAAATGTTCGCTGTTTTTATTACTGAATGGCTGATCCCCTCCATATGGAATGCCCCCAAAGTCACCCCCCAGATGGAATTCACCTAAGTCCCTGTTTTATACCAATCTCAGTCCTACCTGCATCCCTAAAGTGAACCTCAGAGCTTGAGCTTGGCTGATGGAGCTCCCCACACAGAGCACAAAGATGAACCCCCAGAAAGAACTTCTCAGTCCAGTTTCCTGAGCTGCTCAGAATGAGAATCTCTGAATGAGAGCCAGCCCGAGATGTGCTCACTAAACTCCCCAGCCCACGATCTATTTTTTTTTCTTTTGCCCCTCAGACTAAAATCCCCAGGGAGAGCCCCAGAAAGTGCCTCAGGTCTGAGCCCCACTGAATCATATCTCTGGTTCCTCAGACTGACTCCCTTACTCTACTGAACTCTGAACTCTGAACTCTGGATCCTAGCCTGGGCTCCCCTAACCAGGCCACCTGAAACTCCTGGCCTGAGCTGCCTACCCTGAGCCCAAGATTGAACTCCAAACCAAGATCCCAGACTGCCAAGCCCAGACTAGGCCCCACCAGAGCTTCCAGGCTAAGTTCCTACATAAAGCTCCCCAAACTGTACTCCCTCACCTAAACCCCTAAATGAAATCCTAGACTGACATCCCCACACTGAATCTCTAGGAAGAGCCTGCACACACTGGACCCCTGGAAATGCCAGTCTGTACCCCACTCAAAACATCTCCAGACAGAGTTTCTGATAGCAAAGCTTCTAGTCCGAGGCCAGTGGCCTCCACAGGCCTGAACTTGTCTGCCCACAGCTTGCCAGAGTTTTCATCCTGTCCCCTTCCCTGGGCAACTCCTACCTCCACGGCCCAGCAGGCTCCTTGCCCTGGGGTCGGGAAGATGCAGAATACTTAGGAGAAAGGGTGGCTGGGAGGTCAGTCCCAGCTGATGTCAGCTCTGCTGCCTCCCAGGCATAGGGCCTAGGGCCACCACCACTTCTCTCTGGGTCTGTTTCCTCATTGGACAAACAGGGCACAATCACACCTATCTTGCAGGGTTGTTGTGAGAATTGGAGGAGTTAATCTATGCAAAGCCTCTGTTCTGGAGCCCTGGAGAGGGTGGTGGGACCTTGGCCCCATCCTAGGGAGCTCCTAGTCTACTGAGGGATGCAGATGTATAAATACACAATGAACACACCATGTGACTGGAGGGACAGAGGGGAGCAAAGGGGAATGTGGGAACCCAGACAGGATCCTAAGCAAGCCTGGGGACTCAGGACTGGCTTATTGGAGGAGGTGAGCTGAGTCCAGAAGACTGAGTTGGCCAGATGCAGCAAGACAGGATATGTTTAGGGAGCTGCAAGTGAAGAAAGCTGGAGAGGTCAATGGAAGCCAGATCATCAAGGGCTTTGAATGCCAGGCTAAAGGGCCAGGTTTTTACCCCGCAGGCATAGGGGAACCATTGACAGATGTGGACAGAAGAATGACAGCAAGCTGTGTGTGAGAAAGCTCCCGCTGGCAGCTAGGGTGGAAGAGGGCTTGGAGATTGGAGACTGGCACCTGATAGGCCTCAGCTAGGTTTGGGGCCACAGATCTTGAGCACCAAGACTTGGTCATGGAGAGAGAGGCTCCCAGGAAAATAACACTTGGTTTGCCAACCAAATGGACCTTCTTCAGAAGCACCTGTGCTCCCCCATTACAGGCATATTTTCTGAGTGGGAAAAGCCAGCACCATACAGACAAGAGTGGGGTGCAGAGCAGCTGGGCCTCAAGCATGGGCAAAATTTGTTAGTGTGTGGAGAAGTATAGGGATTTATTTCAGGATTTTTTTTCCTGCTGATACCTGGTCACAGTAGGAAATATGGAAATACAGGAAAGCTTAAAGAGGTAGGAACGAAAATCACCTATGATATGAGCCCCCAGAAAATAAGCACAGAGAACACTTTGACATATTTTCTTCCTGGTGTTTTTTTATACATGTATATTTGCAAAATTGAGGTCATTCGGTACATACAAGATTGTATTGCTTTCTTTTCTTAAAAATATCCTGAGCATTTCATAGATTATGAAAAAAGAACATAAGCATCATTTGTAAAGGTAGTTTAGGTTGCTTAGTATTCCATTATATGAATGCACATTAATTTATCTAACTGAACCCCTACAGTTAGACATTTCTGTTTCTGGCTTGACACTGTTCTAAACACTACTGCAATGAAAGTGTATTTGTACATAGAATGTGTATTTTTTTAGTGTAAACTCCTATAATCAGAATTATTGAGACAAAGAATAGGATCATCTCTTTGTTTCTTTATATGACTTTTTTTTCTGATTACAAAAGTAATACATGTTCTTTGTCAAAAATGTGGAAAATACAAAAAAATCTAAAGACAATAAAAAACCACCCATAGTCCCACCATCCAGAGACAACTGTTAAACATGGGTGTGTTTCTTTCTAGTTACATATGTGACCATTGTTGTTTTTCAAATGGTAATAATAATCTTGTTAAGCTTGTGTTTTATTGGCTACCAGGTATTCCATACATTTTGATTCTGCTGCTGTGACATTAATTGAGTCAGTTTCTGGTTTAAAGTGATATTGCTCTAAGAACATCTTTGAGGCTGGCACTTTCTGGGATGGGGAGGGTATGGTCAGGCCAGGAGGAGGTATTCAAGGAGCATAGAAGCTCCCAAGAGCCCTTTCTCTGCTAGTCCCCCATCTGACCTCTCACTCTGCCCACAGAGTCTCTGGAGCTGATAGCCACAGCAGCAGAGCACTCTAATGCTGCCATCCGCAAAATGGTGAGTGGCCCTTCTAGCCCCTGCCCTTTCTTGGCCAGCCACCTATCTCTGGCTCTGTCCTAGATGTGGGGCTTATGACTTGTGGACATCTGAGGGGAGGCCAGCACCCCAAACCCTGCCTTTGACTCACTGTCTCCCGCCAGGAGCGAATGCACAAGTTGCTGAAGGTATATGAGCTGCTGGGGGGTGAAGAAGACATTGTCAGCCCCACCAAAGAGCTCATAAAAGAAGGCCACATCCTTAAGCTGTCAGCAAAGAACGGGACCACTCAAGACCGATACCTCATACTAGTAAGTGCCATGGGTAGGGTTGCAGGTGGGCCCCCCCGGCCCCCGACATTGACCTGGTACTTGCTCAAGGCTCTACTTCCTGCTAGCCAGTCTTTCCTCTAGTAACTTATTGTATTTTCACTACCTATACTGGGAATGTTTTCTTCTACTTTATAGATATGTAACTAAGACTTAGAGAGATGTGACTTGGCTCTTTCCTTGCAAACTTTGTGCCTGATCTGAACTGTGTTTTCTCCAGCTATTGTCTTGAGTCCCCAGCAGTAAAGCCTCAGGAGTCCTCCAGGGGAAGGGAGCTGGGCCACACCCCTCCTGGATCCTCCACACATACATTGTAAACCTTTTCCTTCCTAGTTCAACGACCGCCTCCTTTACTGTGTGCCCAGGCTGCGGCTCCTTGGCCAGAAGTTTAGCGTGCGGGCACGCATCGATGTAGATGGCATGGAGGTGAGCACCAGGAGGTGGAAAATGGGGACCTGGAGTGGGGCCTTGGCTCTGGGAGGAACAAAGACATTCGTCCCCAAGCGTGTGCATGTGTGCAGAGGGAGGGGGCGCTGTGGAGCTCGGTAGGCCTCACAGAGCCCCTTTCTCCCTCCACTCAGCTAAAAGAAAGCTCCAACCTCAATCTGCCTCGGACCTTCCTGGTGTCAGGAAAGCAGCGCTCCCTGGAGCTCCAGGCCAGGTACTTGCCCTTGCCTGAACCTTCCCTCCAGCCCCCTCCTCTCTTCAGATATGCTGAGGCATCCTAGGCCCAGCACCAGGAGACAGGCTACCTCCCTAGAGGAGAGGCTATTCTAGAGAACAGGTGGGCACCTTGCCCCAAAGATGCTTGCTCTTCTGATGGGTTTTGTTAGAGGAGGGGGAAGAATAAGATAGTAATCCAAACATGAATAACAACAACACAAATAATTTATTGTAGACTCAGAGATTTAAGAGAAATAATGGCCAAATGCAACACGTGGTGTGAAAGGAACCTGGTTTGAGAAAAACAGCCATAAAAGACATTTGTAAGACAATAGGGAAAATCCTAAGTGTGAACTGGGCATTAGCTATTGGGGCATTATTGCTAACTTTCTCAGGTGTGATAATGGTATAGACAGATAACAAGAGAATGGCCCTTTTTTTTTTTGGTGATATATGCTGAGGATTTAGTATCATGATATCAATAATTTATTTTTACATGGTTTATCAAGCAAAAAATATATACATATATACATATACACAAACATATATACCTACATATATAAATATATTCATATATTCATATATATGAAGTAAATATAGCAAAATATTTTAAGGTTTGCATCTATATAGTCGGTGTATGTTTAATGTACTTGTGCTATCCTGTCTACTTTCTGTATGCTTGAAATTTTTCATAATAAAAAATTTTTAAATAATAACAAATCTTAAAATAATGCCCAACCACTTAACAAAGGGACTTTCATATCCATCCTCTACTTGGATGATTATTATAATAGCTCACATGTAATGAAGACTTGCTCTTATGCCAGGCAGTTTTAAGTTAATTTTAATTTAAAACAATTTAAGTTTAAATTGACTAACTGAATTCTTAAAACAACCTTTGAAGTAGCCACTGTTACCATCAACCCCATTTTACAGATGAGGAAACTGAGGCACAGAAGTGTTTCATACTCTGCCCCAAATCCCACAGCTGGAAAGGAGCAGAGCTGGAATGGGAGTTCATGTTGCCTTCTGAGGGCCCAGGTGGTAGGGTATCAAGGTCGTGGTCAGGGCCAGAGAATGGATGCACATGGGTAGATGATCTGCTTCTGACAGGCTACAAGAAAGTGAGAAATGAGAGTCAGAACCCTCATTGCTGGGACTGTGGAGGCAGGAGACAAAAATGAATGTGGACTAGAGGGTGTCCTGGAAGAATAGAGAGGGAGTTGGGTTTGATGCTCCAGGAGACTGAGAGAGCATCACAGAGGCCTGTGGCCAGGAAAGTGAGAACAAAGCCAACAACGGGCACATCCAGGGAAGGTAGGTGTGGGTCCCAGTCAGGCCTCAGTAGAACCTAAATGACAAGCCCTGTGACTGAGACAGGTCATCTGCTGGGAGGAAGAGAAGGTGGGGGCTGCAGAAGGATGCTGGACCCAGAAGGCTGCACCAAGCAGTGCAGGGTTTCCTCCTAGTGGCAGAGGGAAGGAATGGACAGTTTGCTCTGCCTATGCTTCTGCTGCCCTTTAAAAAGTTTTTTTTTTTTTAATGAAAAATTCCAAATATTCAGAAAAGTACAAATACAACAAACACTCGTATGCCCACCACTTAAACAACTGATTCTCACCTTTGGTGACACATAGGAATCAGCTGAGGAGCTTTTAAAAATACTGATTTCTGGGACCTACCCCTGGAGACTGATTTAACTTATCTGGGGTGTAGCCTGAACATGGTGGGGGTTTAAAAACTCCCCAGATGATTTTAATGTGTGTACCAGGGTTTAGAACCACTGACTTAGGAGTCAGTATATATTTTGCTATGTGTATGTATATGTGTATGTGTATGTGGGTGTGTATATATATATATATATATCTGAACTATTTTAAAGTAAGTTACAGACATAACACTTCACCCCTGTATATTTCAGCATGCATTGCCAAAAACACTACTGTGGCTCTTAAAAATCAAAAGCAATATTGTTCAGTGCAAAGTTAGAAGTTAGAAAATACAGATAAATTAAAAAAAGAATTTTTTAAAATGAATACAAAAGGATTAAAGTAAAATCCCCTAGAGTTGTACCACCCAGAGATAATCAGCGCTGATGTGTTGGCAGAACCCCTTTCAGGCTTCTCCTCTGTTTGCATATGTAAACACACATATAAACACACAATGTTTTCTTTCCATATTTTATTATGAATATTTTCCAAAATACAGAAAGGTTTAAAGGATTTTACGGTGAACACCCATAATCACACCATATAGATTCAACAAGTGTTAACATTGTGCTGTATTGACTTTATCACAAATCCATTCTTTCACCCATTCACCAGTCCATCTGATTTTTTTAATGCATTTCAAAGTAAGTTGCAGACAGCACTACTCCTCACCCCTGAAGACTTTGGCATGCATCTCATTAACTGGAGTCCAGTATTTGTTTCAGGTCTCCTCCTTTTTCTCAAGGCAAAATTTTCATAGAGTAAAATGCACAGGTCTTAAGTATACTATGGATGAATTTTGACAATTGTAAAAACTCATGTCACACAAATTTTTAAACAAAAAGGGAATGTTGTGTGTATTTTTTATATGTTGTTTTAAGTTAACATATTAGATACAGCTTTCTCGATTAGAAAATCTTTACATCATGTAAGTTGTCTGGCAGTAGTGATACACTATTTTTTTTTAACCTGATCCCTTGTTGTTGGACACATAGATTGCTTCTAATTTTTCTCTACAACAAATAGCATTGCAATAGACATTCTTGTAGCTATATATTGACTCATATCCTTAATTTTTCATGAAGTGGTTCTAAGGATATAGTCAAACTTTCATATTAGAAAAATACTTTTGATGTCTGTACTGTAGATGTGGAAGGAGATGAGCAGAGGCCAGGCAAGAGTCAGCCAAGAGGCTGGATCTTATTCCTAGCAAGCAGCTGATGGGGCTGCACTGGGGTGGAGGCCTTGGAGACTGTAGGGCAGACAGGAGAGTTGGGGAAGGCAGGCAGAGGGAAGGGCTGACACACTGACTGAGTGCCTAGTATACCAAGGATTGTGCTGGGCACTTTACACATCACCTCAGTTACTGCTCAGAACAACCCAGACTGATAATTATCGTATCCATTTTATTATTATTATTATTATTATTATTATTATTATTATTATTATTATTATTATTATTATTTTATTATTATTATTATTTTGTATCCATTTTACAAGTGAAGAAAAAAATAAACTGCCCTCCTTTCTCAAACTTGACATTCCAGCACCAGGGAACTATTTATGGTTTCTTGTATGTTTCATACTCTTACTCATACACCTCACGCTTACCCCTCTACCTGAGGGCTATTACCTCCTTGAGAAAACCTTTCTTAGTAGCCCCCATCCAAACTCCAGCCTGGGACAACTCTCTTCTGGATTCCTCAGCCCTATTTTCCTTCTGTCACAGCACTGATCCCCTGAATTGTCCCTGCTTGTCTCCCCCTAGACCATGAGCTCCTTGATGGTAGGGTCCTGACACCCAAGTTCTTAGCGCACGGTTTGAAAAATATTAATAACTATTGAATAAATAAACTCAGACATGTGAAATGACTTGCCTAAGGTCACACAAGTAATAAGTGAAGAAGCAGAGAGTCAAACCCAGGTCTTTCTGACTCCAAAACACTTGCTCTTTACCACTCCAGTTGCTTTTGATTGGCCTGCCTAACCCAACATCTTTCTTTCCCTCCCTGACCCCCAACCTCCCCACCCAAGGACTGAGGAGGAGAAGAAAGACTGGGTCCAGGTAACATCCAAGAAGGCTCTGTGGTAGGGGGCTGGAAAAGCAATAACAGGTCTCCTAGGGGGTGGTGGATTCTCCCCTAAAATTCACATCTGACCAGAATGGGCCTGAACACCTGCCTTCCAATGAACGTTACCATGCCCATTTTACAGATAAGCAAACTGAGGTCCAGAAAGTAAGCAGAAACTCACCAATTCGTCCTTTAGAAAGCTGGCTCCTCTGAGGGTGTAACCCCATTGAGTTAAGCCCTGTAAAACCTTAATCCCAAATAGAAGCCAGGAAGCCCTTCTGAGGTTTTTTTCAGCCACTGATCCCCCTTCCCCATTTCATAAAGAGAACTGAGACCTGGATTTGGAGAGACTTGCCCAAGGTCATAGGCCTAACAAGGGGAAGAGGTACACCTAGAACCCAACTTTTCTGACTCCAGGCTAGGTTATAGGATGGTGTGATGAGGGTGGAAATGGGTGGATTTTGAGGTGTTCTGACCTCTTATTTCTTACACCTCTGCCCAGGCCATCAACTCCACCCTCCTGAAGCATGAACAGACGCTGGAGACCTTTAAACTGTTGAACTCGACAAACAGGGAAGATGAAGACACCCCCCCCAACTCTCCGGTAAGAGTCCCTACCACCTCCTCCTGCACTGGGACCCCTTCTAGGCCTCCAAGTCCTCACCTTACCTCGAGATGCTCCTCTCCACTTCCCAGAAAGTAAAGACCAGAAAGGCAGTGCATGACCTCAGAAGCAAAGTTGGTAGGGCCACAGGGAAATAAATCACTGGGGAAACAAAGGCCCAGAAAGTACTGACTTGTCTTCAGTAGCAATGAGGTAGAGCAGAGCCAGGACTCAAAGGCAGGTCTTCTGAATATTATCTGCTGCCTCCCAGTGATGATCCAAGCCTTGGGGCAGGGGTAAGGGCTGAATGAACTGGACTGGGGAGTAGCTGTCTCTGACCTGGGACCTGGCTCTCTCCAGAACGTGGATCTTGGGAAGCGGGCACCTACGCCCATCCGAGAAAAGGAAGTCACCATGTGCATGCGCTGCCAGGAGCCCTTCAATTCCATCACCAAACGCAGGCACCACTGCAAGGCCTGCGGGCATGTGAGTGTTGGGAGGCAGGGGCCGAGCTAGGGAGTGGACAGGCTGGCAGCCTGAAGGCCCACTTGTGAGTGGGCACCCTCTAAGTGGGGGGAGGCTGCGAGTCTGCTGTGGGAGTTGGCATACCGAAGCAGGAAAGGCTCGCTGGAATCAGGCTGTTCTTGCCCACTTGCCACCCCAGGTGGTTTGTGGGAAGTGCTCCGAGTTCCGGGCCCGCCTTGTGTATGACAACAACCGCTCCAACCGTGTGTGCACTGACTGCTACGTGGCCTTGCATGGGGTGCCCGGGAGCAGCCCTGCCTGCAGCCAGCATACACCCCAGCGCCGGAGGTCCATCCTGGAGGTAAGAACCAGGTCCCCAACTAACCCGTCCACATCGTCCAGATGGGCCCCACCCAGTGTGACTGAAGCCTGGGCATCTCTGAAACCTTAGGAGTCCATGTGCATCCATTGAATAAGTGACCCAGGCTTGGAGTGAGTAAAATGAGTCCAAGGATGAATAAAAGAGTAATTTTTATTTAAGTGCTTTAGACATTTCATCTTCACCATAATTTATCAGAGTCCAGAGTGCTACCCTTCACAGTAATTTATCAATGCTATTACTATCCCTATTTTACAAACAAAACTGAGGCC
Organism: Camelus ferus; assembly: GCF_009834535.1. Taxonomy (NCBI): domain Eukaryota; kingdom Metazoa; phylum Chordata; class Mammalia; order Artiodactyla; family Camelidae; genus Camelus; species Camelus ferus. The sequence continues at coordinate 40,967,132 of NC_045732.1, forward strand.
CAGGGAGGTTATCTGCCCAAGTTACATAGCCAGTTAACTGGCAGAGCTGGGATTTTTTTTTTAACAAGTTACCCTTTTTTATTACAAAGTAGGATATGTGCACTGAAGGAAATTAGACAATATAAACAAAAATAATAAAAATACCATATTCTTTCAACCTAGAGGTTACCACTATTAACACTTGTGCTTCCTATCTTTCTAGGTGTGTGCACATATGTACATTTTTGGGTTTTTTTAACTAAATTAAGGTTTTTAATACTTAAAGAATGTTTACTCTGTGTCAGACTCTTCTAAGCACTTTGCATATATTAATTCATTTAATCCTTACAATAGCCCCCAAATGCTCTTCCAAGTAAGTGTATTTCCATCTAGGGCTGTGATCGCTACCCACCCACCCATCCCTTTAACTACAATGCTAGTTTGCCTCTCACTGAGTGTAGGGAATGGATGTGATGAAAGAAGGAAAAAAGATCAAGTGTAAATGCGTAAATGACTTGTGGAATAAATGGACTGGTGGAAGAAAGAATGCCTGACTGGCATTTAGGTGTCTCTGCTGAGAGCTATACACCATCCCACCAACCCTTAGAGGCAGCAGCCGTGGCCTGAGTCCAGCAGACAAGCCTGGCTTTGAATCTCGACTCTGACTCACTGGGTGACAATGGGCAAATCACTCCTGCCACCTGAGCTTCAGCGTCCTCTGAATATTGAACATGGGAATAGCAATCCCTAAGCTAGGGGGGTGTTGAAGCCAAAAGGAGCCAGGCTAGGCCTCCTATCAACATTGATGCCCTCTCCATGTCTCTGGCCACAGAAACAGGCCTCAGTGGCTGCGGAGAACAGCGTCATCTGCAGCTTCCTGCACTACATGGAGAAGGGCGGGAAAGGCTGGCACAAGGCGTGGTTTGTGGTCCCTGAGAACGAACCCTTGGTGCTGTACATCTATGGAGCCCCTCAGGTGTGCATCCTATTCCTTCGGGTCCTTTCAGCCACCTGGAAAAACCAGGCTGTTCTCTTTCCCCTGGTCCTTGAGATCTCCTTGGCCTTGGAGGATAAGGTGAACCTAAGGGGAAATCAGAACCCCTACCCTTGGGAGACAAAGACCAGCTAGAGACAAGGAATGATTGCAGGTCAACATTTGTAGAGAAAAGTGGGGTGAGTTGGGGGGGTGGCTAGCTTCCTAGAGGAAGCTGTAATGGAGACAGGGCACTGCTTGGTCCAATTTGGTGTGGGGAAGAATATGCAGATGGGGGCAACAGCCCAAAGGCCTGAAAGCATTATATGCTAGAGACTAGCCCAGCTGGTTTTGGGTGTGGAAGGCAACAGGTATTTGAACCAGCCTGCATTCTAGTGCAGCTTCCTGTAGCTCAGTGAAGCCACGGAAGGTTCTCAAGCAGGGGAAGGAAAAGAGGGGTTTAGCAGATGCAAAACCAGTGAGAAGCCCAGCCCCAAGGTGACCCCTGGCTCTGTACCTGTTCCCCAGGATGTAAAAGCCCAGCGCAGCCTGCCCCTCATTGGCTTTGAGGTGGGGCCTCCTGAGGCTGGAGAGCGGCCTGACAGACGGCATGTCTTCAAGATCACCCAGAGTCACCTGAGCTGGTACTTCAGTCCTGAGACAGAGGAGCTGCAGCGGCGCTGGATGGCTGTGCTTGGCCGGGCAGGCCGTGGGGACACGTTCTGCCCAGGGCCCACACTGTCTGAGGACAGGGAGATGGAGGAGGCACCGGTGGCAGCTTCAGGAGCCACTGCTGAACCCTCTGAAGCCCCCCAGACCCGAGATAAGACCTAGAGGGTTTGTGGGGAACTGGGGCCCCCTGCCCCACACTCTAGCTGCCCATGTCCAGTTGGGGGCCCCAGCCCCCTCCCTCCCAGCTCAGTCAATACTTGAACTCCCATCATGGGCACTTTCAATCCTGAATGCTGGGTCTTGGGTTTTTTAATTCATCTTTTCACAAAACCTGGGCTTTTAAAAAAATATTCCTACAGTGATGTTAATTTTTTTTAAATCCTTTCCCTAGGGAGGGTGGGAGCTGTTGCTAGACCTGCCTGAATTAGGCCGTTTTTCCCCATCCCCTCAATACCCTACAGATCCTGCCTCCACCCAATTCCCCCCAAAGCACCGGAGGCAGCATATCTGGATTCAAGTGCCAGCTCTGCCACTGACCCCATGGCCCTGGCCCACCCCTGCCCCCTCAACCAGTGTTTTCACACGTATGATGCTATGTGGGGTGGTGACCAGACCCCTCCTGCCTCTCCCACGGCTTACAGCTTCTACCTGGCCCCAAGGCTACCCAGTATTTTATCGTCCAGACCCATGGCAGGGCCACCGGGCAGGACAGGGGAACGGGGGGAGGACAATGAATACTCTGTTTTGTTTTTTAAAGAAAAATACAGTTTATTTCAGGCTTATGGAAACTTTCAGAGCGCTGCTGTGCTCCGTTCGTCCTTCTGTCTGTTTGTCCAAAGTACCAGGCTGCTGGGGTGGGCCCAGAAGCCATACCCTTGCTGAGCTCTGAAGCTCAGCTCCCAGAAGGCTGACTCCAAGGCTATTCACAGGTCAAGCCACAAATTGAACAATAAGGTATTATTTATTGAGGTCTTAAACTGCATCCCAGAACTTGGATGGGATGAGAAGTTTGGAAGGAGGTTAGAAGAGACAGAAAACAAAGCCCAGGTCCCCCAAGCTCACCACCTAGCCAAGGTCTTAGACTTCAAGAAGGAACCCAGGGCTGGAGGCTAGACTGCAGGAAGAGAGCATTCCTGGGGGGTTCCAATTTCTGGGCAAGGGTACAGAGCTGCTCTGGGAGGGGGGGACAGGGGGTAGGGAAAAGAGGGAGAGGAACCACAACTACCTTCATTCACATCTTCATCTGATCTCTCCATTTGCATGTTCATCTCACCATTCCTGACCCAGCAGGAATATTGTTTCTCCTGCTGGTCCTCTCCCTTCACAAATCCACCTGCCTACTATCAATCAGCATTTAGCTTCTCCTTCAGTCACTCCCACACCCACTCATCCCTCCCTCTTCACAATGACTGCACCCAAGAGGCACTTTACTGGGAAACCCAGCCTTATCACTCGGACAGTAACTTCAGGCCCTGGTGAACCAGGTTCCACCACCCCAAGACCAAGGACCCCAGGGCTCTTCTTCCCCTGGAGGGAACTACACAGGGGAACAGGGAGAGGGTAGAGATGGGGCAACCAGTCCAGAGGTCCACGACCCTCCAAAAAAGTCCCCAGTCAACTAGCAAGCAAGGGCCCAAACCGTTTCCAGCCCCACTCATTTCTTTCTCCGGACAATGGTCCAGCCATCCTCCACTATATCCTCTTCCTTAATAGTCTGGGAGCCTGGTCCAGAGGGTTCAGGCTGGGGGCAGATACCATCTGTAGCTGCCCCATCATTCGTAGCTGTGACCTGGAGAAGAAATAAAGCAAAATACAACACCTTCCAGCTGTGGCCAGTGGAGACCCAGGCTCTCCTCCCAGCTTTCCCAGGATTGGCTATGTGACCTTAACGAAAGTTTCTTGCCCTCTGTGGATAATATAACCCCCCATCACTTCCCTGTGAAATTAGCTGATCTCCCAGGAAACTGAAAACATCTACATCTCCCCACCCAAGAGGCACCTCCTTTACCTCCATCTCCTCCACGCTGTTTGCATCATCCTCACCCTCATCAGTCTCTTTGGCTGCTGCAAGTGCAGTGGCTCTGACTCTGCACTTTCTTTGGGTGATGAGAGAGGCCATCTCCTTCAGAGCATCCTTATCACCCCTCTGGAAGTGGTGGAACATGGTCTGCAGCTGCTGGCTCACCTATCAAGAAAACAGTCAACCAGCCTGGATTTTCTAGACAACCTACAATACAACCAGCCCATGTTTGCAGGAAGAGTGGGGGAGGAGTATGGAATTTTCCAGAAGAGAATGGGGCTCTTTCCTTCCCAAGGAGTTCACTAATGAAGCAACCACATATGAAGGGTTCAGTAAGGGCCTGAAGCATTGAAGGAGGGCCTCCTAGCAGGGAAGACATTAGACTAGGTTTAAAAGACAGAAGATGTAAAAAGGGAAGGCAATCCCAGCAGAGGAATTGATGTTAACCAGAGCAGGGTGGAAATGTACCTGGCTTGACATGCCCTTGAGATGGGGGTTAGGAACAGACCTAGCTGAGAAAGATGTATGGAGAGAAAAGAGAAGAGGTGGTGTTTGGAAAGGTCAGGGAGACTAGACTTTTTCCTTTAGGCAACAAGAAGTCATAGAAGTTCTTGCACAGGACTCAAGGAAAGAGTGGTTATAGCCAAGAGTGTTGGTCTAAAACAGATAGTTGGGGAGAAGAAAGACTGCAGGCAGGGAGATGGCAGCTGTATCCGCGATATGCTCACCTGGGGCAGACTCCCATCCTCCACAACCGTATCAAACTCGTTTGTCATGAGCTCCCCGAGGAAGTCCTCCACCTCATCTAGCTCCAAGTCAGCTGAGTAGGAAAGGAAGGGGCTCTCTGGTCAAAGACCAGCCAACTTCATCACTTCTGACTGTTATTCTTCCATACCTACTTGGTAGAGCCACATCTGGTTGGTGGGTAAAGGTTCACACGGTGAGCCTTTTATTTGCTGAAATGCTCTACACTCCAGGTTTTAACATGATTTAAAAAAAAAAACACTAAATAAAATTCCTAATTTCCAATACTTGCATCCTACCAAGCCCTCTATTCCTGCAGCATCCCATCCACACTTGCCATCTATCATCTGGCCGATTTTTAACCAGCCTCCTCTCTATGTGACCTTGAGCACATTACTTATTCATTGCCAAGCCTCAGTTTTCTTATCTGCTAAGTGAGGCTAATAGTAACCTCCTTGAAGGTCTACTACAATGAGTCATCCAAACAATGCCTAGCACAGGGAAGACCCATAATCATGTTAATTTCCAACAATCAAAGGCTGAAGTTTTGTGAATGTAAAGACTCTTCACAACCATGGCTCCAACAATACAGAAGGCCATAGACCAATGGGATAGGTTAGAAGAAATGGATGTAAGCATCTGCAACAATGAAATCATCACAGCCTTGACATCAACATCCCAGGGTATGACTTTGGTGGAGCCCTCCTCTGTAGGCTTCAGTTACCTTATGGGCCCATGCTCTATTTTTTTCTGAATTAGGAAGTCTTCCACAAAGCTCCTTGCTCTCTCTTGCCTGTGGCAGAGCTCATTCACCCCCTTGGCTCTCCCTACCACTCTAATATCTCCCAGATCTGTCTCCAACCCAGGCTACTCTCCACCTGTGCCACAGGTACCTCAGACCCTCTATATCCAAAGTCAGACCCACTACTTTACCCTTCAAACTTACTTCTCCTTCTCCAATGTTCTATTCCATGAAAGGTACCTAATCCACCCAGAAACCTGCCTCCTTTTCCTTCCCCCTCTGCAGCCAAACAATTTCCAAGGCCCTAATCCACCCATTCTTTCCCATGACTATTGCCATTGCCCTAGTTCTGGCCTCATCATTTTCTAGACAGAAACAGTCTTCCCCTCTCCAGTCTATGCTCCATAACGACTACTTCCTGAACTTTCTAGCCAGCAAACCTCATACTATCAGAACCTGCTCATGAATTTTTTATCACCTACTGCAGTATTTCATATTTTGCTTTTGAAAAATGACTGTCCTGCTGGGTTTTAAGGGAAGCTACTCAGAAAAAAACCAATGAAACAAAGGTAAACAGGTTTCTTTCCGGTGACTCTTATCCTTGTCCAAGGCTTTATTATGTTAATGGTTACTGTGACTTACGTAGGAGCTGAAGAAAAGAGCTTTTCTTATATAATTTGAAGAAGCTTTTTCTTCACTGAACAGCTAACAAAACTAGTCTTCTATAGCATGCACTGTGGCAAACGCTGGCCTAGAGGACAAAATCAAAGGCACATAAGGCCTTCTATGTCTCACCCTTTTCCAGGGGCCTCCCCCAACCCCCAGCTTCATTCTCCACCACTCCTCCCTCCCACACACACACAAGCACACACACCCTTACTCCAACACTGAGCTCCCTCCCACTTTCCAAATATAACATCTAATCTCCTCATAGCACAGAACTTATTTCTGAGTGTTGCTCTCTCTGCCTCCCCCACCCAGTTAACCCCTTTTCATCCCTTAAGACTCAGCCCAATCACCACCTCCCCCTAACAATCTCCAAAAGAAGCCTCCTCCCCAGTCTCATATTAACCAAGAACCCTGAGCTCCTCTTTATTAGAACACCTCTCACCCTGTGTATAAACGCCAATTTACTAATCTGGATCCCTCACTAGATGGTAAACTTCCTTGAGAGGAAGGACTCTCTACCTTATGTCATCTCCAAGGCTAAAAAACTAATTAAAGAATTCTGTAAAATTCATACCCAGCTGAAGACCCCCTGCAGGGCCCGTATTTTTATACGACCCTCAAGGCACATCAAAGGCATAGATCTCTGCTGTCCAAATAGTCAAATGTGGTTACTGAGCACTTAAAGTGTGGTTACGCCAAATTGAAATGTACTAAAACTGCAAAATACCCACTTTTGAACACAATACCAAAAAAAAGGATGTAAAACATCTCACTAATAATGTTTTATACTGATTACATGCTGAAATATTTTGAATATACTGAGTTGAATAACATTAACTTCATTTGCTTTATCAAAGTGCCTGCTGAAAAATTTTAATTTACTTGATATGACTGGCATTATATTTCTATTGGACAGCTCTGGAGGGGGAGATACTTTTACATCCATTTTACAAATGAGGACACCGAGTCTCAGGGGGTAAAATGACTTGTCCAACGTGATACCATGAGTCAACGGCATTCGAACTCAGGATTCTGATTTCAAAGTCTGTGTTCATTCCACCTCGCCCTCAGGTACCAACCGACAATTGCTCAAAAGTAAGTGAGGACTCGCCAGGACCGGCTTCCTCCCCCCGCCCACCCCCTAAACCTCCCCCGCCCCACAACACACAGACAAGTTCTAGCGCCTCACATTCACTCACCATTGCGGAAGAAGTACTCCTCCACTGCACCCCCCAGCCACTCAGCTTTCTCCTGGCTGTGCACACCCCCGAAGCCGTTCTCCACAGCGATCTGCGAACACAGGCCCAAGCCCACCACGTCAACCCGGGAGCCGACCTGTGGTGGCGCAGGAATCCCCTGCTTACACCGGCCAACTAACTAAGCCTCAGGTGGCTCGCCCGGCCAACTTCTGTTCTATCTCAGTCCCTAACCTCTCTTTCAGCCCTGGCCCCACTCACCTGCAAGGCGGGCCAAGCCTCCAAGGCCGCGCGGACTCCAGCTCCGAAAAGCGCTCGGGAATCTTCAGCAGCACCCGCCATCATCCGGCCGCCCACCACGTGATGCCCAGGCAGACCAATCCCTGCGCAGCACCGCCCAGGCAGAAAGAGCCGGCAGCCGAGCCTGAGAACGCAGATTCGCCTTTCCGCTGATCTGGCAGCAAGACTAAAGCAATAGAAAAGTCTGTAGAGCAATCGATGACACCATCGCTGTTACTCACAAGTAATAATCAAATCTAAGGAAGCCAGAAGTGGAGGACATGTGGGACCATGAGTTCCGGACCCGTGAGTACTGCACAGAAAAGATGTGGCGAACTTATTAAAGATACAGATTCCAGGCCCTGGGACAGAATAAGCAACCTCAGGGAGCGTACTCTATAAATCTGCCTTTAAAAATGCATCTTAAAATCTACAGAACATTCCACCCAGCAACAGTACAATACACATTTTTCTAAAGTGCACAAGGAACATTCTCCAGGACAAACCATATATTAAATCATAAAGCAGACCTCGGTAGATTTAAAAGGGTTGAAATCATACAAAGTATGTTCTCTGACCACAATGGAGTGAAATTAGAAATCAGTAACAGAAAGAAATTTGTGAAATTCACAAGTATGTGGAAATTAACACACTTATAAATAACAAATGGGTCAAAGAAAAAAATCACAAGGGAAATCAGAAAACATCTTGAAATGACTTGAAAACTGAATCACAGCATACAAAAAGTATGAGATGTGGTGGAGGGTATAGCTCAATTGATAGAGTGCCTGGTTAGCATGCACAAGGTCCTGGGTTCAATCCCCAGTACCTCCAGCAATAAGTAAATAAACCTAATCAACCCCCCAAACAACAACAACAAACAAAGATAAAATTATGAGGTGCAGCTAAAGCAATGCTGAAAGGAAATTTTATAGCTGTAAATGTTCATATTAAAAAAAGAAGAAAGATTTCAGATGAATAACCTGAGCTTCCACCTTAGGAAATGAGAAAGAAGAACAAACTAATCCTAAAGCAAACAGGAGGAAGGAAATAATAGGGAGAAAAGAAATGTAACAGAAAATAGAAAAATAATAGAGAATATCGGTGAAACCAAAAGTCAGGTTTTTTTTAAAAGATCAACAAAATTGAGAAACGTTTAGTAGATTGACTAAAAAAGAGAGAAGACGCAAATTACTGAAATCAGGAATGAAAGCGGTGACATTGCTACCAACTAGTCAAAAAAGCCCATATATTGTATGATATCATTTATATGAAATGTACAGAGTAGGCAACTCTGTGGAGATAGAAAACAGATTAATGGTTGCCCAGGGCTAGGGGAGGGTGAAAATAGGGCATGACTCCTAATGAATATGGGCTTTCTTTTAGGGGTGATGAAAATGTTCTAAAATTAGATGTGGTGATGGTTGCTGTTAGGGGCTGAGTTGTGTCCCCGCCCCCAAATTCATATGTTGAAATGCTAACTCCCAATACCTCAGAATGTGACTGTATTTTGAGGCAGAGGCTTTAAAGAGGTAATTAAGGTAAAATGAGGCCATATTGGTGCACCTTAATCCAATGTGATTGCTGTCCTTATAAGAGGAGTTTAGGGCACAGAGACATAAAATGTATGCATACACAGAGAGATGGCCATAACACAGAGAGAAGATGGACGTCTGCAAGCCACAGAGAAAGGCCTCAGAAGAAACCAAACTTGCTGACACCTTGGTCTCAAACTTCTAGAATTTTGAGAAAATAAATTTTTGTTGATAAAGCCAGCAGTCTGTGGTATTTTGTTATGGCAGCCCCAGCAAACTAACATAGTTGCATAACTCTGTAAATATACTAAAAACTATTTAGTTGTACACTTTAAATGGGTGAAGTTTATAGATATAAATAATATCTCAATAAAACTGTTTTTAGAAAAGTATTGTAGGTGCTTCCCTCTTACAGCAAAGGTTGCAAATTTTGGACTAGACCATGTTAACAAACAGTACTGATACACTTGCCCTGTGCCTGGCCCTCTGCTGAGTGTTGCTGGGTCATGGGGTTTGGTCAGATGCTCAAGGAGCTTACCGTCTGGCCTGCAAGATTGTCCAAGGACCATAGGATATGATCAGTGCTCAGAGTAAATCCAGATTTTGAAGGGTCTGAAGCAGATAGAATTTTGCAATCCCTCTTTAAGCAAAATAGTACAAATTCAGATGTAAAAGTGAGTATTGCTTTAGATTTATAAAAGAAATTTTAAAATTTACAAATTCCAATTTTTAAAAAAGCTTACAGATGCCACAAACATCCTTAAAACTAGAAAAATAAAATATTTTTATATAGTCTGACTCACTTCTCTAACTTTTCCTTTTTTTTTTTTTTGGCTGCAAACTCTTTAAAATGCTCTTGTAAATAAATATAACAATTATTTTATAATAACATTTTCCAGAGAGAATAAAAAGAACTCAGTTGAATTTAATTCCATTCAGCTGATCAATTTTTTTTATTATTGGTAGTGTAGAAAAGTTTCAACTTCACAGCTTATTATTAGTAAATATAAATTTTAAGATTGTTGTCAAATTTTGGAAAAATTCTACTAGTTTCTTTTACATGTGAGCTATAAAATTTCATGTATTTTAACTGTTCTTGTGCAGTGACAAATCTTAAATACTTCTCAAATTGACAAGGCTCAATAACCAGGCACTTTGGAAGTGGCTTGTTTAAGTGTGAGGTGCAGAGGCTTAAGCTTTATTAGTTCTATGACAAATCCAAATCCATCTCTGTGCAATGCTAGAGAAAGGAGCACAGGGGCCCATGGGAGTCCAGCAGAGGGGATGCCTAATCCCAGCCTTGGGATTATGACCAGTATCTCAGAGATGATGCCTCAGACAAAGTTTGAGTGGAATATTGTCAGGTGATGGGGAGTTTGTGTACATGAAGGGTAGGGGTGTGTTTCTAAAAGAAAGAAAGGGCTTTTCATGCTGAGGAAACAATGTATACAAAGACACAGAAGCAGGAAACCACATGGTGTGTGGTGATGATCAAGAGTATTCCCAGACTGATAATCTCAGGAGACATAAACTCCTACAGAGCTCCCGAGACTCTTTCCTGCAGACTCAGACTTAAATTGAGTTCAAAGAAGCCCAAAGCAAGAAACCGAGATTAAGCACTTCTGCGTGAATTCCCAGGGCCTGAGGCCTCAAACGTACATGAAAGAGCAGGTTAGCTTCTGGTCATGGGTAGCCATGTGTGTATGTTGGGATTTCCTGCATCACCAACATCAGTTGGCTGTCCTACAATTCAATTCAGTTCTGGTAGGATCTGCGTGGAGATTGTGCCAGATCCCACAGGTTAAGGGCTCAGTCACACGAGACTGCCCTCCTCAGCAAGAAATGACAATCACCAAGTCCAGGTTGTCACCTGTGCTTCTGACCCATGGGCCCACATATCAGAGGTTCCAATGACCCTCATCGCCTCAAATTTGATTAATTTGCTAGAGTGGCTCACAGAACTCAAAGGAACATTTTACTTACTAGGTTATTGGTTTATTGTAAAAGGACACAACTCAGGAACAGCCAGATGGAAGAGATTTATAGGGCAAGATATGTAGGAAGGGGCAAGGAGCTTCCATGCTTTCTGAGCATGCTACTCTCCCTGCGTCTCCATGAGTTCATCAGTCCAAATACTCTCAGAACCTGTTCTTCTGGGGTTTTATGGAGGTGTTGTTACATAGGCACAATTGCTAAAATTACTGGCCACTGGTAATTGAACTCAGTTGAACTCAACCAGCCCCCATCCTTAAGTTACCTAGAGGCTTTCCAAAGGCCACTTCATTAACGTGACAAAAGACACCTTTTGTCACTCCCCATCTCATGGGAAATTCCAACGGAGCTCTGTGCCAGGAAAGAGTGAGAGACCAAATATATATTTATTAAAAATCACAGTATCACAGTAGGGCTGCTAAATGTCCCACACGTGGAGCCTCACCAAGGCTTCTGAATGAACCCTGAGAGTTAGGCTTGAAACTGAAGCCCGAGGCTGGTTATACTAAATGACAGACTTTGCTTTTTCTGTGCCTTGAACCCATCTGGCAATCTGGTGAAGCCAGTATATCTCTTCCCAGAATAATGTTTTTAAAGTCATAAAATAAAAGATAGAATTACAAAGAAACCAATTATATGAAAATACAGTTAACAAAATTAAACTATTTTAAGAGACCTGCTATGAAAAATATCTGTGTATTGGTGATAAAGTTATATGTACATTACTACTACTGTTGGTTGCCCACTTCATTATTGAAAGAAATGCCAAGTTTCATTGGAGGTTAGTGAAAATAAGACGTTATTTTTTTTAGCATCCAAATACACAGACACTCCAAATTCTACGTATGATACTTTATAAGTCGATGAATCCCAGGTTAAGTACTCTTATTCTAGACCCTATTGTAGAGGAAACATTTCAGGTTAGGTTAAGACTTCAGGTGAAGATGACCAGATTGAGCTGTTGAAGACTGAACTCCCCAACCTCACTCCCCAAGATGAGACCTCAGACTGAGCTGCAAGATTGAAATGCAAATTGAAACGCCAAACTGAACTGCTAGGGTTTAAATGCAGAGGGTGCTTCCAGATGAAAATTTTCGGACTAGGACCCAGCTTGGGATTCCAAGACAGAGCCCACCAGATAGAGATCCCCAGGTAAGGTCATCACATCAAGATACCCTAAGGCATGACTACCCCAGATTGAGCTCCCAATATCTGAGCCTCCCAAAGCCAGCCTGACCAAGCCACGCAGACTGAGCCCTGAGCCTGGCGTTCATTTGGTGAGAGGTTCAGTCCTATCTTAAACCAAAAATCAGGCTCCCATATTGAATCCTCAGGTGTCTCAAGAGTGAACTGTTAACATCTAAACTCTCAAAGTCATGTCCCCATCATGAGCCTCTAAGCACAGCCATAGGACTGAGATCGCAAACTTAGCTCCTTGAAGCAGAATGGGGATGATATCTTGGGCTTGGGCTGAGTTCCCACTGAAGCTACAGCTACAATCCCCCACTGAAGAAAGTACCACCTGAGCCCATGTTCTGAAACAGGTTCCCTCAGACTGAAAACTTAATGTCTGAGCCCCCAAATAACATGCCCAGAATGAGCCCTAGAGGGAATCCCCAGAGAGAGCCACCAGTATGCACTCCATGGTAGCCGTGAGAATGCATCTCATAGGCTTTAAGTTTCATGGAGCATAATTGATCAAGAGCTCCAGTTGCTGTCTTACAAAATCCATCCCTTCTTCCCACAACCTACTCCCAGCCAATGACTATGTGTTGCAGGGATACTTTGATGACTTTGGTTCAAGGAATCCCCAACAGCCTTGCCAAACCTTCCTTGCACTGCACAGCAGTAGCACTTTCGCTCAACCTTCCCTCCTTCTCTCCTGAGTTTGGGACGGACTGCATTATTTTCTGATAGTTCTCCCAGCCTTCTATGGCACCCACCCCATTTTCTCATATGGGCACTTCCCCTGATAAAATCATTACTCACTTGATCTCATCTTGGTGTCTGCTTCTCAGAACTAACAGAAGCTCCCAGGCATGAGACTCTGAGGTTAATTGCTCCAGACTGAGCTGCCAATGTCTGAGACCCAAAACTCCCATTTTCAGAATAAGCCTAGAGATTGTGATCAGGAGCCAGAGTGTTCCCAGATGAGCTTTCAAGGTCTCAGCCTCAAACTAATACCTCAGTCTGAGTCCTCAGGCTTGTATGGAAGAGGGAGCAACCCAGGTAATCTCCAGAGGCTGCCAGATGGAACTCCCACTCTGAAAACCTTAGGCTTCTGTTCCCAGAATTAGCTGCCAAGACTGAGCCTCCAGTATAAGTGCCCCCAGAATGAGGTCCTCTTAACTGATACCCCTGAGGAAGCTCCCACACTGAGCCTCTAGACTGAGCTACCAGTGTCTGGGCTCCCAAGACACATGCTAGAAATGAATCCCCAGACAAGCATCCAGAGAGAGGGGGTTCCCTGACAATCCAGACTGAGGACTCCACACTGAATCACAAAAGTGATGACTGAAGTATAATCCACAAAATTGAGCTGGTTTTCTCCGATTGAGCCTCCAAAATCTGGGTTCACAAACTCAAAGCCCAGAATGAGGCACCAGACTGGCAATACAGAGGCTCAGACAGGCCCTGGACTGAAACCCCAGGTCAAAACCCAAGAATCAGGCTCCCAGGTTGAATCCTCACATTAAAATACTAGAATGATTTTATAGTCTGAGCACCCCCAGAATTCCAAGAATGGGAATCTGTAGACTGAATCTACCAGATGGTCCACAGACTCAGAAATTGAACTGAATCCTTCAAAGTAAGTTTTGAGACCAAGGTCCCCAACCTGTGATCATGAAACCGATTCCCCAGAATGAACTTCCAATCTGTATGATCCTAAATTCATACTCCCAGAATCAGTACCCAAAATTGTATCCACAGAATCAGAGGCTCAGACTGAGAATCTCAGGCTGAGACACCTGTGTAGCAAGGCTGTTAGCTTCACACTCCAACTTACATTCTTCATTTCCTCCTTTGGAACAGAACCCATATTTTTAGCTGGGTGGGCATAAGTCCAGAACCCATATTTTTAGCTGGGTGGGCATATGTCTAGCTAAAAGACTACATTTCCCGGTCTTCCTTGCACCTGGGTACAGCCATGAGTTAGATGCTTTGGCCAATGAGATTTAAATGGAAGAAAGGGGCAGTTCCTTGGGACTGCTTTTATATATGAGAAATCAAGGCTTCTGTCTTATTTAAACCATCCTTATATGGTGGCTTTCTGTTACATGCAATTGCATCTCTGATGAGATGCTGAGCCCTCTTGAGTGGGCTGATGTTTGAGCCACAGTGACTCAGCACTCTAAACCCAAATCCTGATGCTGAGCACCCAACAATGAGTGATGTAGGTAGAGCTCTTGCTGACCAATACAGTGAGATTGATCCCTGGTGCTAAGCTAGCAGTGCCTCAGACCCTAGACAGTCAACCTTCAGATAGGTAGCCAAAACAGTTTCTAGACCAAACCCCTAGAATGATGTCCCCAGAACAAATATCCTGCATAAGCCCCCCAGAAAAGTTCCCCAGGGTGTGTACAAGAGATTCCGTTTGCAGAATGAAGTTTCAGATCCCCCTCCTGAAGCCACACTGAGCACCCTCTCCCCAAAATTAAACTCATAGTACCAACATTAGAATGAATCACTGGATGGAATACCAGTCTGTTGCGTCCAGAGTGAGCCCTTTGACTGTGCCTGGTAGACAGAGTACTCCAGTTGGTGCCTCCAAACTGAGTTCTCCAGAGTAGAATTCCCAAATAGAGCTCTCTGAAACTGATCTGCCAAACTGAGGTTCCAGGATTGAGTCCCTTAGGCTAAGACTCCAGAGTGACTTATCTGCAGTGATTTATAGTGCTAGGTGGTCCACTCAGGGAATTCAGATGGGACCCAAATATAGGCCCCCAGAGTGAATGCCTGGACTAGGACCCTGAACTGATTTTTCAGACTGAAATTTTCAGACTAAGCCCCTATACTGAAACTGAGATCACCAATGACAAGATTGAAGCTTATATGAGTCCTGTGTTCCTAGAAAGTCCAAAAATTCTCCAACCCTTTTGTGCTCTGAGAAAGGGCTGACTGCAAAGGACTTCCCTGCTCCCACATATTCCAAGACAGCTCTACCTTTCTTCAGTGACTCTTCAATGACAGCTAAGACCTGTCTCTGTCCTTCTTCATCACTCCAAGTTTCCCAGATTGTCTACCCTTGACTACTTGCCTCCCTAGAATCCCAGTCTCCGTTTCTTTTCTTTGAGACATTTCTCTTTAGTGTAGAGACTATTGTAAGATCCTGAATAAAAGCAGTCCCTTAATTGTGCATTTTGTCTTTCACACCAATCTCAGCCCCTTCATTGAGTACTCAGATCCTCAGAGAAATTGCCTCTCTCATTCCTTCATTCACTCATTAACCAAATATTTATTGAGTGCTGAATACGTGCCTGGCAATGCACTAAGCACTGGGGAGCCAACAAGACAAAGGTTGTGCTTTCACAGGGTTTGCAATGTGAGTGAGGATAACAGGGGAGGGAAGAACAGTTTTTAATAGGGTGGAAAGGGAAAACACTACCAGGGATGTAACATTTAAGCTGTGCTCATAAGGAGGTGATGGAGGACAAGGAAGATGGTTCCAAGAAACGGGAACAAGCACAAAAGTCAGGGTAATGTTGGGCCCACTGACATCCTTCAGAGTCCAATGACCCCCATTTCTGGACTCTCAGATAAAGTACATTCTCTACTGGGTGTGTTTCTCCTAACAAACTAATAGCCCCAGGTAATGCCTACCTTATCAGAGTCAAATGCCACCACCCTTCGTGGACCCTAAACCTCTTACAATCTTACCTACAACCAATCAGAGACTTGTGCACAAGCCAGTCAGGCACCTTGTGATCTGACCTTATAAAAGACCCCAACAACCGGCCCTCAGCGCTCACACAGGCACCCCTTGCCTATGTGGCCCACTGTTGTCTATAGCAGCGTAACTGTTGAAACTTTCCCTGTTCTTCACCCCAGTGCTCATGCAGGCACCCCTCACCTGTGTGGCCCGCTGTTGCTTATGACAGTGTACCCTAATAGACTCCTGTCTATTCTTGTACTTAACCGCTGGTAAATTCTTTTACCAACCCACGTTACCAGCCCATCCCATTGTGCACACAACAAGTAACAGAATTTAATATGATAGGAAAAGAGCTATAGGACATCAGATGTGTGACACCAGCAAGGACCTTGTGAGTCATGGCAAGACATTTCAAAGTTATAGGAAATGCAATGGAAAGTAATCTATGCAGGGGAATCAAATGATGTAATATACTTTTTTGAAAGACTTCTTGTGTGAAGAAGGAATTATAAAGGGCCAAAAGTAGAAGCAGAGACACCCTTGAGAAGCTATTATGATAATTCAAGCAAGACACAATGGTGGTTTGGTGTGGGTTCATGGTAGTGGAGACAGAGAGATGTGGACAAATTCAAGATAAATTTTAGGGATAAAACCAATAGTACTCCATAATAAGTACTATTGAGTGTGGAGGAGGTGAAGGAAAGGGACAATTCTCAGCTTTCTAGTTCAGTAACTTGTAGTTGTGATACAGGAAAAAGTGGTGCATGGGGCGTGAAAGGATGGCTGTGATGGCTGTGTCCCAGGTCTCACTTGAGTCCCTGGGACACACCTCACAAAGTAAGGATCCTTGGCTTTGCACAGGAAAGAATTCAAGAGTGAGCCATAGTTGAGTAAAAGTAGATTTATTTAGAGAGATGTACAGGGTGGGAGGGTGGTTAAGTAAAGAAGTAAAGGTAAATACACACTCCATACATAGATTGCTGGCCATCTTGGAAGGCAAGAGAGAAAGAGAACATCTGTGAGGTGCAGTGTTGCTATTTTTTGTATGCTAACAAGTGACAGGATTATTCCAACTACTTTGGGGAAAGGGCGGGGATTCCCAGGAATTGGGCCACTGCTTTCTCCTTGACCTTCCATGGTTAGCGTTGGAACTGTCAAGGTGCTAGTGGGTGTGTCATTCACCATGCTAGTACATTACAATGTGTATAATGAAGCTCAAGGTCCACTGGAGGTCAAATGTCCCATCATCTTGGGCCTCCAGGTCTATTGGGAGTTGACTTTTCTGCCATCTTGGTGCTAATTGCTGTGTCATTCCTTCAATGGCTGTGTCCCGCCTCCTTTCCTCCTGTCTCAGTTGTACTAGGATAGGAAAGGTGGCAGGCAG
>NC_045732.1:40984289-41099657 GCF_009834535.1 Camelus ferus
TGTTGATCGGCTCCTCTAAGCCCCCTTGGGGGAATTAGCACCATTTTCTGAGTACCACTCCACTCAACTCTCTTAGGGAAATCTCATTTCTGTCATGTTCAAGTCCTCACAGGGCACCTAGCTGTCACCTCCCCCTGTAAATCTGATGGCCTTTAGGGAACCAAAGCAGGTTTTGGAACAAGGGCAGACATACCTAGAGCTGAGATTCAGGAAAGCTAGATCAGGTAGCAAGGAGAGCAAAGGTGGAGTAACCAACTGGAAAACTCTTTCAGAAGTTCTGGCAAAATGCAAGGGGGAGAGGGGTGGGAAGGGATAGACTCGGAGTTCAAAATTTGTAGATACTGACAGGCATATGTAGAATAGATAAACAAGATTGTACTGTATAGCACAGGGAGATATATACAAGATCTTGTGGTGGCTCACAGTGAAAAAAATGTGACAATGAATATATGTATGTTCATGTATAACTGAAAAATTGTGCTCTACACTGGAATTTGACACAACATTGTAAAATGACTATAACTCAATAAAAAATGTTTTAAAAAAAAAAGAAGCTCTGGAAAAATGGACAACTGTTCTAGTGGGACAGTGAGGAGCAAAAGAAAGGCTGCTATATCACGAAGCCAGCAGTTACCACATGACCAGCTTTGCAAGAGCACTCCTAACATCCAGGGTTTCATTCTATCTGCTCTATCAATTTTTTCTTTGCAGGGAACATTCTACATCCACTGTGCAAATGACGAAACTGAGGCTCAGAAAGGGAAAGTGATTCGTTTGTCTAAGATCCCTCTGGGAGTCTGCAGAGGAACTAGGATGAGGGCCAAGGCCTTCTGAATGCCTACTAAGTGCCAGGCCCAGTCTAGCTGCTTTGAACATATAGTTGATCCTCACAACGGTCTTGCAATGTTAAGTAGGAACTAACATCCTCACTCCTCACAATTTGCACAGATGCAAACCTGTTCCTGGACTCCCTTGGGAGGGCAGCCTATTGGCTATCATCCTTCTTGGAGGCAAAGTGTCCTGGGAGCTATGGATTGTCTCCAAGGGGGAGAGAAACCTCTTTCCCCACCTCCCACCTTCTGCCCAGTAACCACCCCGTCTCCCTTGGAGGAGTTGTTTAGGGCTGGAATGAGTCTCAGCCCACAAGTTTGGTGGACTGGTGGACATCAGAGCTGCTCTTAGAGAGACCATAACACTGCATTCTTCTCAGGGCCAGGGCTAGGACTCAGGGCTAAAGACTTCCTGAGCGTATGCCTTGGATATTTTCCTTCTTTTGCCCTGCTGCCACCCAGATCCAAGCCATGATCATCTCCCATCTGGATTACTGTAATAGCCTCTACCAGTCTCTTTGATCAGGGAACAGACAGTTGTGTGGTTTGTGCACTGCACAAGAGTATCTGGCTAGGGGCCCAGTAGGGGATGAAGTCCAGCTTGTATTCTGCTCATGAACCTTGGTATGGGGCTGCATCCGCAGGGAAAAGGAGCATCTTTCTCTTTAGATAAGGCCCTTTCTTCCAAGCCAAGTGCCATAGAGCTATGTCCACCTGGAGGAGGTACCTATTCCGAAGTCACACAATAATAGGCAAATAGCACCAAAACAGCATCCTTGTTCTTGCTCTCACCCTTGCCTCCTTCAGCCTATTCTCGTAGCAGCAAAGGGGTCCTGGGAAAACCTCAGTCGATGATATCCCTTCTCTGTTCAATATCCTCCTATGGCTCTCATCCCAGAGTGAAAACCAAAGTCCCCAGAGTAGCCCACTAGGCGCTACATGATCTGGCCTCTCAATATCTCTATAGTCTTAACTCCTACCCCTCTCCCCATCAGTCACTCTATCAGTAGGTCTATCCCAGCTACACTAGATGTCTTTCTGTTTCTTAAACACACCAAGCCCATCACATCTCAGAGTCTTTGTACTTGTTTCTCCCTCTGCCTGGAATTCTTTTCCTCCAGATATCCGTATCACTGACTCCCCATTCTTCAGGTCTCAGTTCAAATGTCATATCCTTAAAGAGGCTTTCCCTGACTGCCTTATCTAATGTAGACCTCCCCACTCCAACCCCTGAGTCCCACTTGATTTACATTTTCCTGTTTTATTTTCTTCATATAACTTATTACTATCTGAACTTATCCTATTTATTTATTACTTATTTATGAGAGCTGAGCCCATGTCTGCCTTGTACTTCATTGTATCACCAGCATCTAAAACAGTGCCTGGCCCAAAGCAGATGCTGAATAAATGTTTGTGGAATGAATTAATTTATGACTTTTCTCTGGTAACCAACAGTACAGCCTGAGGTAGAGAGGCTCATATAATATATTTATCCCCACCAAGGAACAGAGCTGATATTTAGGGACAGACGTAGGACACCTTCAGTTCTATGAGTTCCACATTAGTACCCAGAGTACAGGTTTCTTTGATTATTGGTTCTGAGGAATAGGAAGGAAAAAAAAATTGTGACACCATTGGAATCGCAGTGAACACTCTCATTTCCTAAGTTTCCTCCATCATTGCATCACTCACTCAGGATTCAAAGTCCTAAGAGAGCCAAATTTGGGTCAAGTGCCCACACAGTGTCTATACCAGGATGGAGGTAAAAAAAGGATCTGGCCCCACTGGCTTTTGTAACAGGAGCCAGCAGTGGGAAGCAGGTGTTGGGAATTCCCCTCCCACCAAGACTACACATAGTGGAAAGTATGAAACTGGATAGCCCCCAAAACAACAACTGTCAGGTTTTTAGGCAATAAAGTGGGAGCCTCAGTCTAAGCAATCTCTTGACAATTGCGATGAGGAAGTGGAAGGGACGTGGTGAGGTCCTTAAAGGACCGGCTGGTATGGCCATCTTAGGAGAAAATGCAAAGCCAGAGCCAGCGCCAACTGTCAAAACTGATCAAGGAAGCAAGAGGCTTACAAAGTCCTCTTGCCACCAAGTTGAAGATGGGTCTCTGCTAGAGGATTTTTGTTTTCTTTAAAATTTTTCAATTTGGAAAATCATTAAAAATTGAAAAAAAATCCTGGTTTTCTGCGTCCCAGAACTGGATTGATTTGCTCAATCATTGGGGCAGATAGACCCTAGGATGACCTCCTAAAGAATCTGATTTCCAGTGGGGAGGGTATAGCTCAAGTGGTAGAGCACATGCTTAGCATGTACAAGGTCTTGGGTTCAATCCCCAGTACCTCCATTGAAAAACCAAATAAATAAATAAATAAACCTAATTACCTCCCCCCTGCAGAAAACAAAATTTAAAAAAAACCCCTCATTTCCAGATATCCCTGCATTTGTGCAGGCAGAACTTGTAATGTGTTTTGAACCAATAGAATATGGCAAAGGGGATGGGCTCTCACTCCCGTGATAACATTATGTTATACATGACTCTATCTTAGAAGACTGGAGTCAGAGAGACTCTTCTTTGCTGGTTCTGAAGAAGCCAGCCCCTGCAGTGCCTTCTGGTAAGAATCTGAAGCACAGAACACAGCTTGGTTGTGCTGAGACTCTTGACACACAGAAACTGAGAGATAATAAACATGTGTATTATTTTAAGCACTAAATTTGTGGTAGTTTGTTATACAACAATAGAAACTAATGCAATCATACCCTTTATTGGCCTCATCATCAATCCAGACATGGTACGTGGTACATGTGGTAACATGGAGATAACAATGGCACCTTCCTCATAAGGTTGTTAGAAAGGATACCGTGAGTTTAGTATTGTAAAGGGCTTAGAAAAGTTCCCAGGACATAAATGAGCGTTTTTAGTTGCTTTTTTTTTAAAGGAAGGTGGTCTTATCTTCATAATAATAGCTTCTACATTTACCCTATTTGTTTATGATGTCATTTTACCATCTCTACAGATCTCACAGGTTTATGGACCATTCCTTAACCTATTTGTTGTGTCCCGGAGCATCTTATATGATGGCTTGAAGGACAATGATACTTAATTTGGCTGTTTTGGCAAGATCTCTTTATTTTTTCTTTCTTTTTTTTTCCATTTTTATTGTGGTAAAATATACATAGCATAAAATTTCCCATGTTAACCATTTAAAAGTGTACAATACAGTGCCATTAAGTTCAAACATCACCACTAGTTATTTTCAGAACATTTCCATTATCCCAAATGGAAACCCCATGCCCATTAACCAGTCGTTCCCCATTCCTCCCTCCCTCTAGCTACTGAAACCAAAAATATACTTCCTGTCTCTAGGAATTTATCTGTTCTGGATATTTCATATAAATGGAATCACACAATATGTGGCTTTTTGTGGCTGGCTTATTTTACTTAGCATAATGTTTTCAAGGTTCATCCATGTTATAGCAGGTATTGGTACTTCATTCCTTTTTAACTGGCTGAATACCATTGTATGGATATACTACATTTTGTTTGTCTACTCATTAATCTGTGGACAGTTGGAACATTTCCACTGTTTGGCTTTTGTGAATAGTGTTGCTCTGAATATTATGTATAGGGTTTTGTTTGAAAAATAGTTTTCAATTCTTTTGGGTTAGTACTCAGGAGTGGAGTTTCTGGGTCACATGGTAATTCTGTGTTTAACTTGTTGAGGAACTACCAAATTGTTTTCCACAGTGGTTGCATCATTTTACATTCCCACCAGAAATGTATGAGGGTCTCAATTTCTCCATATCCTTAACACTTGTTAATTTATGTGTTTTTTAAAAATTAAGGTGATTCTAGTAGGTGTAAAGTGGTATCTGATGGTGGTTTTGATTTGCATTTTTATATCTTCTTTGGATAAATGTCTATTCAAATCCTTTGCCCATTTAACATTTTTTTATTGTGGTATAATTTCCTTTTTTTTCTAAGTGTTGCTTTTTTTTAATTGAATTACGGTCAGTTTACAATGTTGTGTCAATTTCCAGTGTAGAGCACAATTTTTCAGTTATACATGAACATACATATATTCGTTGTTGCATTCTTTTTCACTGTGAGCTACCACAAGATCTTTTATATATTTCCCTGTGCTATACAGTATAATCCTGTTTATCTATTCTACATATGCCTTTCAGTATCTACAAATTTCGAACTCCCAGTCTATCCCTTCCCACCACCTCCCTCCTGGCAACCACAAGTTTGTATTCTAAGTCTATGAGTCTGTCTCTGTTTTGTATTTATGTTCATTTGTCTTTTTATTTCTTTCTTCTTCTTTTCTTTTTTTTATTTTTAAGATTCCACATATGAGCAATCTCATATGATATTTTTCTTTCTTTTTCTGCCTTACTTCACTTAGAATGACATTGTCCAGGGACATCCATGTTGCTGCCAATGGAGTTATGTTGTCAATTTTTATGGCTGAATAGTATTCTATTGTGTAAATATACCACATACATCTTCCTTATCCAGTCATCTGTTGATGAACATTTAGGCTGTTTCCGTGTCTTGGCTATTGTAAATAATGCTGCTATGAACACTGGGGTGCAGGTGTCTTTCTGAAGTAGGGTTCCTTCTGGATACATGCCCAGGAATGGGATTCCTGAGTCATATGGTAAGTCTATTCCTAGTCTTTTAAGGAATCACCCTGATACCAAAACCAGGCAAAGACACTACCAAAAAAGAGAATTACAGACCAATATCACTGATGAACATAGATGCAAAAATCCTTACCAAAATATTAGCAAATAGAATCCAACAGCACATTAAAAAGATTATACATCATGATCAAGTGGAGTTCATCCCAGGGACACAAGGGTGGTTCTACATATGCAAATCAATCAATGTAATACATCACATCAACAAGAGAAAGGACAAAAACCACATGATCACCTCAATAGCTGCAGAAAAAGCTTATGATAAAATTCAACACCGATTTATGATAAAAATTCTCACCAAAGTGGGTGTAGAGGGAACATACCTCAACATAATAAAAGCTATATATGACAAACCTACATCCAGCATAGTACTCAATGGTGAAAAACTCAAAAGCTTCCCACTAAAATCTCAGACAAGACAAGGCTGCCCACTCTCACCAATCCTATTCAACATAGTCTTGGAAGTCCTAGCCACAGCAATCAGGCAAGAGAGAGAAATAAAAGTGATCCAAATTGGAAAAGAAGAGGTAAAATTGTCACTATATGCAGATGACATGATACTATATATAGAAAACCCTAAAAGGTCCACACAAAAACTACTAGAACTAATAGAAGAATTCAGCAAGGCAGCAGTTTACAAGATTAACGTACAAAAATCAGTTGCATTTCCTTATACTAATGATGAATCAACAGGAAAAGAAAGTAAAGAAACAATCACCTTAAAATAGCACCCAAAGTAGTAAAATACCTATGAATAAATCTAACCAAGGACGTGAAAGACTTATACACAGAGAACTGTAAAACATTGATTAAAGAAATTAAAGAAGAGTTTAAAAAGTGGAAAGATATCCCATACTCCTGGATTGGAAGAATCAATATTGTTAAAATGGTCATACTGCCCAAGGCAATCTACAGATTTAATGCAATCCCTATCAAATCACCCAGGACATATTTTGCAGAACTAGAACAAATCATCATAAAATTTGTATGGAATCACAAAAGACCTAGAATTGCCAAAGCATTGCTGAAGAAAAAGAAAGAGGCTGGAGGAACAACCCTCCCAGACTTCAGACAATGATACAGAACTACAGGAATCAAAACAGCATGGGATTGGTACAAAACCAGACAGGATCAATGGAACAGAATAGAGAGCCCAGAAATGAACCCACAAAATTTTGGTCAACTAATCTTCGACAAAGGAGGCAAGAACATACAATGGAATAAAGACAGTCTCTTCAGCAAATGGTGTTGGGAAAACTGGACAGCAGCATGTAAATCAATGAAGTTAGAACACTCCCTTACACAATACACATATATCAACTCAAAATGGATCAAAGACTTAAACATAAGACAAGATACAATAAATCTCCTAGAAGAAAACATAGGCAAAACATTATCTGACATACATCTCAAAAATGTTCTCCTAGGGCAGTCTACAGAAGCAATAGCAATAAAAGCAAGAATCAACAAATGGGACCTAATTAAACTTACAAGCTTCTGCACAGCAAAGGAAACCATAAGCAAAACAAAATGACAACATACGGAATGGGAGAAAATTTTTGTGAAAGATGAAACTGACAAAGGCTTGATCTCCAGTATGTATAAGCAGATCATATGACTTAATAAGAAAAAAGCAAGCAACCCAATCCAAAAATTGGCAGAAGATCTCAACAAGCAATTCTCCAAGTAAGACATACAAATGATCCACAAGCACATGAAAAAATGCTCAATATCACTAATTATCATATAAATGCAAATCAAAAGTACAACGAGGTATCACCTCACACCAGCCAGAATGGCCATCATTCAAAAGTCCACAAATGAAAGATGCTGGAGAGGCTGTGGAGAAAAGGGAGTCCTCCTATACTGCTGGTGGGAATGCAGTTTGGTGCAGCCACTGTGGAAAACAGTATGCAGATTCCTCAAAAGACTAGATATTGTGGTATAATTTCTATACAGTAAACTATGCATATTTCAGGTGTACAATTTGATGAATTTTGATAGATGTATACACCTATGAAACCACCACCACAATCAAGATAGCTAACATTTCCATCACTCCCCAACAGGTGCAAATTTCGAATTCCCAATTTTTCCCTTCCCACTCCCTTTACCCTTTGATAACCATAAGTTTGTTCTCTATGTGTGTGAGTCTGTTTCTGTTTTGTAAACAAGCTCATTTGTGTCTTTTTTTTTTTTTTTAGGATTCCACATATAAGCGCTATCATACAGTATTATTCTTTATCTTTCTGGCTTAATTATAAAGACAGTCTCCAAGTCCATCCATGTTGCTGCAAATGGCATTATTTTATTCTTTCTTATAGCTGAGTAGTATTCTATTGTATATATATATTCTTTATCCAGTCATCTGTTGATTGATATTTAGATTGTTTCCATGTCTTGGCTATTGTAAATAGTGCTGCTGTGAACATTGAGGTGCATATGTCTTTTCAAATTATATTTTTCTCCAGATATATGTCCAGGAGTGGGCTTGTTGGATCATATGGTAAGTCTATTTTTAGTTTTTTAAGGAACCTCCATTTTGTCTTGCATAGTGGCTGCACCAATTTACCCTTTGCCCATTTTTAATTTGGTTGTCTTTTTCTTGTTGAGCTACAGGAGTTTGTTATATGTTCTGGATACTAGTCCCTTATCAGATATATGCTTTGCAAATGTATTCTCTTTTAAGTTTTGATTAAGTCTAACTTATGAATTTTTTTCTTTAGTTGCTTGTGCTTTTGGTGTCGTATCTAAGAAACCATTGCTGTATCCAAGGTTATGAAGAGTTACTCCTATATTTTCTTCAAAGTGTTTTATAGTTTTAATTCTTATATTGATTCTTACTTAGGCCTTTGATCCATTTTGAGTTCATTTTTGTATATAGTGTGAGGTAATGTTACAACTTCATTCTTTTGCATGTAAAAATCCAGTCCTCTCAGCACTATTTGTTAAAAAGACTATTCTTTCCTCATTGCATGGTCTTGGCAACCTTGTTGAAAATCAGTTGACCATAGATGTATGGATTTATTTCTGGATTCTTAATTCTATTCCATTAATCTGGATATCTAACCTTATGCCATTACCACACATAATGTGTTTTGATTACTGTCCTTTGTAGTAAGATTTGAAATCAGGAAGTGTGAGTCCTCCGACTTTGTTCTTCTTTTTCAAGATTGCTTTGAGCTTCTCAGAAAACCCTTTTTACCTTTAATATCCACTACCTACATCATTTTCTGTAGCCTACATTAGATTTGGGCTTTCAAGAACCATACCACTACCTTGGTTTTAGAGTACATTGGTGTATATAATCCCACTAACTTTCCTATGCTGATGAGTATTAATAAACTGGAATTGAGAGTAACAATGTCTTGTTGATTTCTCTGAGTATAAAATCTACACTTAACTGGAAATTCTACAAAAAAAATTTTTTAGGAAGCTTAGTATGTGTTAATTAATTAATTAATTATAATAAAGAAATTCTTTTTTGAGAGCAGTATAAGTTTCATAGCAATATTGAGGGAAAGGTACAGAGATTTCCCATATACTTCCCACCCCCCACATGCACACAGCCTCCTCCATTGTCAACGTCCCCCACTAGAGTGGGACATTGGTTATAATTGATGAACCTACATTGACTCGTCATTATCACCCAAAGTCCATAGTTTACCTTACGGTTCACTCTTGGTGTTGTGCATTCTGTGGGTTTGGACAAATGTCTAGTGATGTGTATCCATCATTATGGCATCACACAGAGTATTATTATTATTTATTCCTCCCCCCATTACCCCAACCCCTGGCAACCACTGGTCTTTCCATCGTCGCCACGCTTTTACTCTTTTAGCATGTTGTGTAGTTGGAATCATACAGTATGTAGCCTTTTCAAATTGGCTTCTTTCACTTAGTTTATGTTTTGAAATAACTGGTATAAATAGGAATTATTTGTTCCTTGAAAACTTACAAAATTCATCTGTAAATCCATCTGGGTCTTGTACAATTTTTAAGATAGTTCTTCAGCTGACGTTTCAATTTCTTCCAAATATTTCTCTATTTTCTATTTTTTTGAGTCAGTTTTGAGAATTTTAATTTTCTTAAAAGTGTCTATTTTCATCTAGATAACTAATATAATATTTTTAATAAAATTTAAAACTCATTCCTTGTATTTCCATTTTTCATTCACATTATTAATTTATATTTTATCTCTTTTTTTAAATTACACTTCCTGAAGTTTTTTAAGTGGATGATCCTTCCAAAAATCACCTTTTGGTTTTACTGATAAACTTATTTTTTTTTAGGTTGACAATAATTTGGTTTTCTATATTTAATAATGCTAAATTAAACATTCCTATAAAGCATCCTGATATTTTGATCCTTGATATTTCTTTTTTTTACTGATTTATAATAATTTTACAATGTTGTGTCAAATTCCATTGTAGAGTACGATTTTTCAGTTATACATGAACATATATATATTCATTGTCACATTTTTTTCTCTGTGCGCTACCATAAGATCTTGTGTATATTTCCTTGTGCTGTACAGTATAATCTTGTTTATCTATTCTACAATTTTGAAATTCCGTCTATCCCCTTCCACCCTCCACCCCCTTGGCAACCACAAGTTTGTATTCTATGTCTATGAGTCTGTTTCTGTTTTGTATTTATGCTTTGTTTGTTTGTTTGTTTGTTTAGATTCCACATATGAGCTATCTCATATGGTATTTTTCTTTCTCTTTCTGGCTTACTTAGAATGACATTCTCCAGGAGCATCCATGTTGCTGCAAATGGTGTTATGTTGTCGGTTTTTATGGCTGAGTAGTATTCCTCTACAAAAATGTTTTTAAAGGTTATTTCTTCCAGATAGCCTTAAACATTGAAACATGGAGTTGCAATCATTTTGTTGCTGATGTAAGCAGGATCAGTGGTTCAAACCTCATTTACTTGAGCATCACAGGAGATGATACAACTTGAATTCAACCTCAAGGCTTTGGAGAAGCTGCTTTCTCCTGACATAGCATTCTCATCTAGCAGAGTGAGCTGTGAGAGCTCTAATCTGTTTGTTGCATATGCAGCTAGGCTTATATTTTTCCCCTTGTCCTCATGAAAAAAAAGTTAGAGTTGATTGCCATGTTGAAGATCACTCCATAATTCAAGACAACAACAGCAGCAGCATTTTTATTAAATTTAAACATTTTCATTAAAAATGTTTTTATGTAATTGTGATTCACATGCAGTTATAAGAAGCAATATGGAGAGATCCCTTATACACTTTGTCTAACTTCCCCCAGTGGTAGCATTTTGCAAAACTATGGTATAAGATTACATCCAAGGTAATGAGATTGATACAGTCCACTGATATTATTCAGATTTTCTCAGTTTTGCTAATATTCATCTGTGTGCATGTGTATGGGTGTGTGTGAGTGTATTAAACTCTACAGTCTTATTACCTGTGTAGGTTATGTGTCCATCACCATCGTCAAGATACAGAACAGTTCCATAACCACAGGATCCCTCATGTTCCTCTTTTATAACCACCCCCATCTCCCTCCTGTGCCCCCTCCCCACCCACACCCTAGCAACCATTAATCTGTCCTTCAACTATAAAATGTAATTTCAAAAATGTTATACTAATCAAATCATACCGTATGTAACCTTTGGGGATTGACTTTTTCACTTACCATAATTCCCAGAAAATTCAGCCAAGTTGTTTCATGTATCTATAGTTCATTCCTTTTAATTGCTGAGTAACAGTCAAGGATATAGATGCCCCACAGTTAGTGTAACCACTGACCTACTGAAAGACATTTGGACTGATTCTAGTTTTTGGCTATTACAAATAAGATTGCTATGAACATGCATGTATAGGTTTTCATGTGAACACAAATTTTCAGTTCTCTGGGACAAATGCACAGGAGTATCATCTTTGGGTCATGGTAATTGCATATTTAGGTTTTTGTTGTTGATTTTTTTTATTGAGGTATATAGTTGATTTATAATATATTATTTTTAGGTGTACAAATACTGATTTAAAATTTTATAGATTATACTCCATTTAAAGTTATTCAAAAATATTGGTTATATCCCTGTCCTATACAATACATCCTGTAGCTTATTTATTTTATACACAGTAGTTTATCCCTCTTACTCCCCCACCCTTATTTTCCCCCCTTTCCCTCTCCCCACTGGTAACCATGAGTTTGTTGTCTATATCTCTGAGTATATTGCTGTTTTGTTATATTCATTAATTTATTTTATTTTTCAGATTCCACATATGACAACATACAGTATTTGTCTATCTCTGTCTGACTTACTTCACTAAGCATGATACCCTCCAGTTTCATCCATGCTGCTGCAAATGGCAAAATTTCATTTCTTTTTATGGTTGAGTAGTATTCCACTATATATACATATCACAACTTCTTTATCCATTCATCTGTTAATGGACACTTTGATTGCTTCCATAACTTGGCTATTGTAAATAATGCTGCTATGAACATTGGGGTGCATGTATCTTTTCAAATTAGTATTTTTGTTTTCTTTAGATATATACCCAGGAGTGGAAATGTTGGGTCATATGGTCATTCTATTTTTAGTTTTTTGAGGACACTCCATACTGTTTTCCACAGTGGCTACACCAATGTACACTCCCACCAACAGTGTACAAGGGTTCCCTTTTCTCTACATCCTCACCAACATTTGTTATTTGTATTTTTTGATGGTAGTCATTCTCATAGGTGTGTGGTGATATCTCATTGTGGTTTTGATTTGCATTTCTCTGATGATTAACAGTGTTGACCATCTTTTCATGTGCCTGTTGGCCATCTGCATGTCTTCTTTGGAAAAATATTTATTCAGGTCTCCTGCCCATTTTTTAATTGTGTTGTTTGTTTGATATTGAATAGTCTGAGCTGTTTATATATTTTGGGTATTAACCCCTTATCAGTCATATAATTTTACAAATATTTTCTCCCATTCAGTAGGTTGTCTTTTCATTTTTGTTGATGGTTTCCTTTGCTGTGCAAAAACTTTTAAGTTTAATTATATCTCATTTATATAAGTTTGCTTTTATTCCCTTTGCCTTAGGAGATGGATCCAAAAAAATATTGTTACGATCTGGGAGTTTCATGGTTTCCAGTCTTACACTTAGGTCTTAATCCATTTTTAGTTTAGTTTTGTATTTGGTGTTAGAAAATGTTCTGATTTCATTCTTTTACATGTAGCTGTTTCATTTTCCCAGCATCATTGTATGATCAGGGCTCATAAGATGGCTGCTCTCTTGCTTTCTGTACATCTCCTGTCTGACCTGGCCCTGTCTCACCTTTACCTTATGTGCATGATTGCCTCCTCCTCCTAAACTTAAAATTTAATCAGTAAGCATCTGCATGATCGACCTGATCCCCAGCTAACAATTGTTCTAGCCCTCGGACCAGAATGGCTCTAGTATGTTTGGTCATCAACAGGAAACAGCAGCCTGCATTCTAGTCCCCCTGGCAACAAAAGGGCCTCTTCTAATGTCAAGTCTCCTATAATTGTTAGCCTTCTCCTCCCCTGTGCAGCGAAGATTACTGCCGTGTCCTGCTTGCCATCGGTCGTACACAGTGGGGTATAGCTCCAGGATATTTGCCTCTAACTTCTAAGATTCTGTGTCCAGTAAATGACTCATGTCTCTGTTGCTGACTCTGGGTTCTTTCTTCAGTCTCACAGCTAGGCAGTTGCAAGGATTATAGAACTGTGGGGTGCAGTGCAACAAACACTTATTGAAGAGACTGTCTTTTCTCCATTGTAGATTAACTTGATTTCTTTTCCTTTTGGTTTTTGTGACTCTATTGTATGCTTTTGTTTTGTGGTTACCCTGTTTTTCAAGTACTATATCTATTTGCTTTAGCCTGGTGATCACCTATGCTCAAACATCTGTCATTATATGATGTCCTTCTTTATGCCTTTGTTTTTAAGTCTATTTTGTCTGGTATGAATATTGCTACCCCTGCTTCCCTATTGTATATTTTTGTCTCCTTCGTCATAGATTAATTGACCATAAATGCATGTGTTTATTTCTGTTTTCTCTATTCAGTTTTATTGATCTATGCATCTGTTTCTGTGCTAGTACTTCACTGATTTGGTACTGTAACATTGTAGTATAATCTGAAGTCAGGGAATGTGATAACTCCAACTCTGTTCTTTCACAGGACTGTTTTGGTTATTCATGTTCTTTTGTGTTTCCATACAGATTTCTAAATTATTTGTTCTAGTTCTGTGAAGAAGTCACTGGTGTTTTGATAGGGATTGCATTAAATATACAGATTGCCTTGGGTAGTATGGTCACTTTAACAATATTAATTCTTCCAATCCATGAACATGATAAATTTTTCCATCTGTTTGTGTTGTCTTCAGTTTCTTTCCTCAGTGTCACAGGTTTCAGAGTACACATGTCTTACCTCCTTGATTAGATATATTCCTAGGTATTTTATTCTTTTTGATGCAATTGTAAATGGAATTGTTTCCTTTATTTCTCTTTCTGACAGTTTGTTGTTGGTATATAGAAATGTGACAGATTTTTATATATTAATTTTGTATCCTGCAACTTTACTGAATTCATTGATGAGGTATAGTATTTTTTTGGTGTCATCTTTAAGATTTTCTATGTATAGTATTATATCATCTGCAAACAGTGAAGGTTTTACTTCTTCCTTTCAAATTTGGATTCCTTTTATTTCTTTTTCTTCTCTGATTGCTGTGGCTAGGACTTCCAATTCTATGATGAATAAAAGTGGCAAGAGTGGGCATCCTTGTCTTGTTCCTGATCTTAGAGGAAATGTTTTCAGCTTTCCACTGTTGAGTATGATGTTAGCTATAGGCTTATCACATATGACCTTTATTATGTTGAGGTGTGTCCCCTCTATATGTACTTTGTGGAGAGTTTTTATAAAAAAATGGGCGTTTGCATATTTAGTTTTTTAAAGAAACTTCCAAACTCTTTTCCAGGATGGCTATACTATTTCACATTGCCACCAGCAGTATATGAGTGATCCAGCTTCTCCACATCCTCACCAGCATTTGGTGTTGTCACTGTTTTTATTTTAGACATTCTGATATGTATGCTGTGAAATCTCATTGAGGCTTTAATTTGCATTTCCATAAGGATTAATGATGCTGAGCATCCTTTTATATGTTTCTTTGGCATCACTATAAGTGAAATGTCTTCTCATATCTTTTGTCCATTTTCTAGTTGAATATTTTTAACTACTGAGTTTTGAGAGCTCTTTTTTTTTTAAGAATATGAACCTTTTAAATTTATGACCCAATTTTAACAATCATTAACATTTTGATACGGTAATGATTATTTGTTGAAGTTTTAAAAAATAAATCACAGATACGGTATTACATAACTCAAAATATTTCAATATGCATCTCTAAAAAGTAACAGTATTTTCTTACTTTATGATAATAGCATTACCACACCTAACAATATTAATAATATTTCCTTTATATCAACTAATGCAGTAATCACATTTTCCTGATTATTTAAAATAGGTGTTTTAGCTCTTGTTGTTTATTTAAAATCAGGTTCAGATAAGTTCTACACATTGAAGAGAGCTCTTTATTATATTCTACATACTAATCCTTTGTTGAATAAGTGGATAGTTAATATTTTCTACCAGTCTGTAGCTTGTCTTTTCATACTCTTAACAGGGACTTTCACAGAGTAAAAAATCAATTTTGATAATTACGGTTTATCAAATTTTCCTGCATGGATTGTGCTTTTGGTGTCAAGTCTAAGAACTCTGCCTAGCCCAAGATCCCAAAGATTTTCTCCTGCTTTTCCCTAAAAGTGTTATACTTTTATATTTTATATTAAATCTATGATCCATTTTTAGTCAATTTTCATATAAAGTGTGATGTTTAAATCAAAGTTCATTTTTTTCTCTATGGTTGTCTAATTGCTCCAGTATCATTTGCTGAAAGACTATCCTTCCTTCATCGAATTTCTTTTGCTCCTTTGTCAAAAATCAGTTTGGCATATTTGTGTGGGTCTATTTCTGGGTTCTCTATTCTGTTCCATTGGTCTATGTGCCTATCCTTTTACTAATACCACAGAGTCTTGATTACATAGCTATATAATAGGACTTGAAACTGGGAAATTGATTCCCTCACTTTATTCTTTTTTCCCCCAGACTGTTTAGCTATTCTAGGGCTTGTACCTTTTCATATACATTTTAAAATAATTTTATCTGTGTCTACAAAAATGTTGCTGGGAGTTTTATAGGAATTGCATTAACCCTATAGGTTAATTTAGGGAAAATTGACATCTTTATTATGTTGAGTCTTCCAACCTATGAACATGGTATGTCTCTCCTTTTTTATTTAGGTCTTCTTTGATTTCTTTCATTAGCATTTTATAATTCTCAGCATACAAATTTCATAAATGTTTTAGTAAGTATATCCCTAAGTATTTCATTTTCTTTGGAAAGACTGTAAGTCACATTGTGTTTTTAATATTGGTTTCTGAATGATCACTGTTAGTACATAGAAATGTGATTGATTTATGTGTTGATGTTGTATCCTGCAACCTTGCTGAACTCTCCTATTAGTTCAAGGCTTTTGTTGTTATCGCTTTGGTAAATTCCTTGTGATTTTCTACATAGGCAATTATATATCTATAAAATAGAGAGTTTTTTTGTAGATACTCTTGATCAAATTGAGACAAATCCTGTCTATTCCTAACTTACTGAGGGGAAAGTTTCATGAATGGGTGCTGGATTTTGTCAAATACTTTTTCTGTGCCAATTGATAGGATCATATGAATTTTCTTCTTTAGTTTATTGATATGATGGATTATACTGATGAATTTTCTTATATTGAACCAAATTTGCATAACTAGAATAAATTCCACTGGATTATGGTTATAACTCTTTTTATACATCATTAGTTTAAATTTATGTTTGAGTAGAATATGAGGATTTCTTAAACCATTTTTTAATTGAAGTATAGTTAATTTACAATGTGTTAGTCTGGTGTACAGCAAAAGTGATTCAGTTATACGTGTATATCTAGCTATTCTTTTTCAGATTCTTTTCCATTATAGGTTATTACAAGATACTGAATATAGCTCCTTGTGCTATACAGTAGGTCCTTGTTATTTATCTATTTTATATAGAGAATTGTGTATATGTTAATCCCAAACTCGTAATTTATCCCTACCTCCACTCCCACTTTCCCGTTTGGTAACCATAAGTTTGTTTCCTATGTCTGTGAGTCTATTTCTGTTTAGTAAATAAGTTCATTTGAATCACTTTTTTAGGTTTCACATATAAGTGGTATCATACCATATTTATCTTTCTCTGCCTGACTTACTATACTTAATATGATAATCTCTAGGTCCATTCATAATGCTGCAAATGGCATTATTTCATTCTTTTTTTGTGGCTGAGTAATTCTCCATTATATATATATCACATCTTCCTTATCCATTCGTCTGTTGATGGACATTTAGGTTGCTTCCATGTCTTGGTTATTGTAAATAGTGCTGCTATAAACATTGAGGTGCATGTATCTTTTTGAATTAGAGTTTTTTCTAGATATATGCCCAGGAGTGGGATTGCAGGATCATATGGTAACACTATTTTCAGTTTTTTAAGGAACCTCTATACTGTTCTCCACAGTGATTGCACCAGTTTACATTCCCACCAACAGTGTAAGAGGGTAGAATAGGAGGATTTTTGTTTCTGTTTTAATTTCACAATTTTGATTTTTTCCTTCTTACTTTACTTCCCTCTCCCCACCCACAGGAACTGGACTTTATTTTTTGCACAACAAATGAGAGTGAGAGATAATTATTTGAAAAGATTAATTTTATTTGCTATTCTCAATGCAATTAAATACATTAAAAGTAGTGTTAATGTGCATTTTCTTAAGGTCCACAGCTGGCATGAGATTCTTAAAGAAGTCAATGATCCTAACAAAGCCATGGTTCATGGCTGTTCATGCAGATAATGCTCAATATTTATTTATATATATTTCCAGTCCAGGTTCTTTCCTGAGCTTCAGACCCAGATCCACAATTGCCTACTTAATATCTCCCTGTGATGTCCCATAAACCATTCAAATTCAACAAGCCTCACCAAATTCACCATTTTCTTACCCAAACTTGTTTCTTCTGCTATGTTTCCTACCTTAGCTGATGGTATTAACATCCACACAATGACTTAAGCCAGGAACTTAACAGCTGCCTCTCCTGCTCCCTGTCCAACTCCTCCAATTAAAGCCTGATGACACTACAACTAAAGGTCTATCAAATCAGTCCCTTCTACATCACCAAAGCTCCCTCCCTAACTCTGGTCTCAACATCTCTCTTCTTGATTATTACATTTGCCTCTCTCACTCAAATTTTCCTCCTCCAGTCCACTTGCCACAATGGCCACTGTCAATTGTGTTTTGCAAATGTTTAACAAAAGGCTCTCTAGGAAAAAAGCTCTGATTTGCAGCATTTGCTGATTTTTGTAATAAAAATATTCCCTTCATGACTGACTTCAAGCTACTAACACATCAGTTGGCTTGCAAAATTCCTGAAAGTTTAAGAATTTTCTCTCTTGGGAGCTTGTAGGAACCAGCTGCAGAAAACCATTGGCACAAATGAATCTCTGTAACATGCAAATTTCACCAGGTCAAATCACTCCCACGGTTAAAACTTCAATGATTCTCCCTTATCCATAAGATAAAATGCAAGTTCTCCAGCTTAACACCCACATTTCTTCATGATTTAGCCACTACAGACCTCATTAGCTTCATTTCTGAAACTGTCATCTCTCAAAATGCCACCCTAATGTCCCTTTTTTAAATGGAGGTACTGGGGATTGAACCCAGGACCTTGTACATGCTAAGCATGCACTCTGCCACTGAGCTATTACCCTCCCCTGTCTAATGTCCCAATTTTGAATGTCTCAACATTCTTGGATTCACCACCCTGTTTCACACCTTTGTATCTTTTCTCTTGCTTCTTTCTGCACTTGATGAACACCTATTCACTTTTCCATTTACTCAGCTGATGCCCTCAGGTAGAACTGGACATGCCCATATTGAAATACATTTAGATGTCTGTCATAGAACCTGTAACTTCTTGTTACACCTGTTCCTTTATGTTTCTTTCTCTGATACCAACCTGTGAAGCTACTCGAAAATAAACAGAGTCATTTATCTTTATCTTTCGAACACCTAAGGCCATAGCCTGATCTATTGATAGCATTTAAAAAGTAATGATAGGGGGAAAATATATTTGAACTAAGACTTGAAGGAGGAGTTAAGAGTTGGCTAGACAGACAAATATGAAGAGGAAATTGCAGGTGAGAGAAAGTGCACAAATATACAAAGGTATAAGAACACTCTCCAACTCCTTAGAGAGCAAAATGTGTGATGCTCCCTAGGAGTTTTAAAAAAAAAAAAAAAAAAAACCTTCCTTTGGATGAGTGGATATAGAAGATAATAGTGAGCTTATCACACTGTGGACTTCAATTATGATTAATGGCAGCAAGCACAATGATGCTCTATATTCCCCACCCTCAGCTCATTTGCCATGGGTACAGAAAATGTGCTGTTCTCTGGTTAGGGAAAATACAAACGCTCCTCCTCCTCTTACTTTTCTTTTTCAGTGATTGCCAAGATTTCTCTGTGTAGATGGTGAGAAGTGGACAGATATATTTTGGAGATGGGGCTGAGAGGACCTGATGATGGATTTGATGTAGAGGGTGAAGGAAAGGGAGGTATGAAGGATGACTCAGGCTTTTAGTCTAAACAACAGGAAAGATGGAGCTGTCATTAACCAAGATGGTGAAGACTGCAGGAGGAGCACGTTTGGGGTGGTGGGAAGATCAAGATTCTATTTTGAGCATGCTAAATTAGAGAAGTCTATGAAACATCCAAGTGGAAAGTTTAAGTAAGCAGTTGAATATACAAGTGTGGAGTTCAGAATATAAGTCAAGGCTAGGAGTGTTTATTTGGGAGTAATTAGCATATAGATGGTAGTTAAATTGTGAGGACTGGAAGAAATTATCTGGAGAAATGTCTGAGGACTGAGACTTAAACATTCCAAAGTTTGAAGGCTGGGGGAAAAAAAAAATGGGAGTCAGCACAAGGAAAGCAAAGGAGCAGCCAGTGTGATAAAAGTAACACTATGAGCTTTCAGTGTCATGAGAATAAGAGAAGAAAGTATTATGAGAATGGAATGATTAATCCGTTAAATGTTGCTGTCTTATTTCAGGCTGCTATAATAGAATACCATAAACTTAGTGGCTTATAGACAACAGAAATTTGTTTTTCACAATTCTGGAAGAAGAAGTCCAAGATCTGCATGCCAGCATGGTTCTGGTGAGACCCTTTTCCGGGCTGCAGATTGCCATTTTCTCCTCCCTCCAAGAGAGTTCTCTGGGGTCTCTTTTACAAGGGCACTAATCGCATTCATGAGAGCTCCACCTTCATGACCTAATCACCTCCCAAAGGCCCCACCTTCTAATACAATTACATTGGGGGTTAGAATTTCTTTTTTAAAAACTTCTACTCTTTTATAAGGGGTTAGAATTTCAACATATGAATTTAGGGAGGGTGGGGAACACAACCATTCAGTCCTCAACAGTTGGTAAATTGTGAGTAAAGTGAGGATAAAGAAATATTGCAGTCAGAATCAAAACTGCAATGAGGTATCACCTCACACCAGTCAGAATGGCCATCACTCAAAAATCCACAAATGGCAAATGCTAGAGAGGCTGTGGAGAAAGGGGAACCCTCCTACACTGCTGGTGGGAATGCAGTTTGGTGCAGCCATTGTGGAAAACAGTATGGAGAGTCCTCAAAAGACTAGGAATAGACTTACCATATGACCCAGGAATCCCACTCCTGGGCATATTTCCAGAAGGAACCGTACTTCAGGATGACACCTGCACTCCAATGTTCATAGCAGCACTATTTACAATAGCCAAGACATGGAAACAGCCTAAATGTCCATCAACGGATGACTGGATAAAGAAGAGGTGGTACATTTATACAATGGAATACTATTCAGCCATAAAAACCGACAACATAACACCATTTGCAGCAACATGGATGCTCCTGGAGAATGTCATTCTAAGCGAAGTAAGCCAGAAAGAGAAAGAAAAATATCATATGAGATTGCTCATACGTGGAATCTAAAAAAAAAAAAAGCATAAATACAAAACAGAAATAGACTCATAGACATAGAATACAAACTTGTGGTTGCCAAGGGGGTGGAGGGTAGGAAGGGATAGACAGGATTTCAGAATTGTAGAATAGATAAACAAGATTATACTGTATAGCACAGGGAAATATATAAAAGATCTTGTGGTAGCTCACAGTGAAAAAGAATGTGACAATGAATATATGTATGTTTATGTATAACTGAAAAATTGTGCTCTACACTGGAAATTGACACAACATTGTAAACTGACGATAACTCAATAAAAAAATGTAAAAAAAAAGATAAAAGAAATATTGCAGTTGGTAACCTAGAGTTCACTGGTGACTTTGCCAAGGGCAACTTCACTGGAGGATGGGGACCAACACCTACTTTCAATGGGTTAAGGAGAAAAAAGAATGTGACATCAGCTTTACAATCCCATCTGGCACCATCTGAGGTCAGTGCTTATTGACTAAGATCTCTGTTTCTTCTTGGAAGACAGTGTATAATACCATGCAGATTAAGAGGCCAGACTTTAGGGTCATACTGCATGATTCTAGTTCTTAGTCACTTGCTAGTAATGTGAGCATGGGCAAATAACTTACCTTCCTTGTGCCTTAGTTTCTTCATTTGTAAATATAAGTTGTAAGATATATAAAAATTAATCTGCGTGACATAGAGTAGTGCCAGGCTCCTAATAAATGCTAATGAAATGATAGTTCTGAGTAGTATTTCCTTTCATCTTTCAGAGAGATCTCTGGATTGGGATCCTGGAGGTCAGACTTCTAGTCCTACTTCTGCCACAGATACCATGAGTGACCATGGGTAATCCACTTAAAAAAATAAAAAAACTAAAACAAAATATTACTAGAAATTCCGGGATCTGGAATAAGTTCCAACCTATCTGAATGACAACGTACAGCAAATTCAGAATGGGTGAAATCACAGTATTTTATAAATATGCATCCACACTCATAAAGACTACTGGAATTTGAAAGGCCAGAAATGAGATCACATTAGCTGCTGAGTTCAATATTACATCAAGTAGGAGGCAGGAGGGTACAATGAAAGGAGAACTGAACTGGGATGCAAAGGGAAGAAAGAAACAATCAGAACTAACATGATTCAAGTGTCTGCACAGACTAACCAAGCATTTCACAGCAACCCACCAAGTATGATTTTCATTTCACAGGTAAGAAAACTGAGGCTCAGAGAAGGTAAGTAATTAGACAAAGGTGGCACCCCAATTACATAGCAAGATCAGAATTTGAATTCTGCTATTCTGACTTAAAAGTGTCTGATTGTTTTACCACTAAGGCAGCCACATTACTCCATGATCAATAGCATAGGTTTTGGAGGGAGAATGCCTAGATTCCATTCTAGCTCCTGATGTTTACCAGCTGTGTGACCCTGAGCAAGCCACTGCATCTCTCTGAGCCTCTCTTTCTTTCTCCATTAGTAAAACAGTGATGAAGATAAGAGTAATTTTCACAGGGCTGCTGGGAAGATTAAACACAGTAATGTAAGTGAAGCAATTAGCAAGTAGTAAGTGATCTATAAATGATAACTTGTAATAATACATTATTATACCACTCAAGGTCTAGATTCAGGTTCAGCAACCAATGCAGCCAGATAAGTTACTATGCCTCCCTAGTTCCAGTTTTTACCTCATTTCTAAGGTCCTTTTATGTTAAAAAGTAACAGCAACCAACCTGTATCGAGCTATTGGCTTTATTCAGCCTTAATTTTAAGCATCTTATGTGAACATTTATTTCCCATGTGACTGAGGTCACAAAAGATTTTCCTTATGTTTGACCTATATCTATCTGAAACTATTCTGTGATGCTCTGTCTCTATTTAGTCCTTCATTAGTTAAAAGTACTACATAAACATCTATTATGGAACCAAATATCTAGGTAATTCAACTCTTCTCCTGTTGCTTTCACGTCTCCTTTCTAAACACATTCCAGTTAACTAATCTCAGTAGACTCTGATGATCTAGAGATCCTTTTTGAAATGAACTCAAAGGCCTGAGGAGTTTATTTCGAAATGTTTTTTCAAAGAATCAAGTAAAATCTTTCCTGCTCTGAAAAACACTACATGAACCCCTAAAAATGTGTTGAAAGAGAAAAGGTAAATACACACCACACTGAATATATGTATCCCTAACATATCACATTCTCAAGTATTAGTAGAACAATTAACTCATAGCAACATTTACTAAAAGCTCTCAAAACAAGGAGTTAAAGACCAGAGATTTGGTAGCAAATGATAGTAAAACGATTGTGTGTGTGTGTGTTTGTGTGTATATACATAGAAAAAATGAAATTAGAGCCTTATACTATACAAAATCCAACTCCAGGCTAATTAGACACAAATGCAAAACTTTGAGAAAGAGAGAAAAAGAGCAGCCTTTGACATTCAGAAGTTGGCCTGGCACTCACAGCTAGACCATGTTATTCTTTTATTTAGACATAAACACGGAATACCAACCTCTGACAAGGTTACTCTGAGACCATAATAAATTGAGACAAAGCAAGGTCACTCTATAATTTTGTCTAAGCACTGCTACTCATAAAGTACCAAATATCCTCTCTCTTTGCCAAAATGAATGACGTCTACTTCTTTACCAATTATAGCTTTAGCCTTATTCTATTCTCCCCTCCCTATAGAAAAAATTTACTGAAATACCCAGTCATAGAATCACTCACCCTTTTGATAACATCAAATCTAGACCAAACTCCCAGTTTATTAGTCCTTCCTCCAAATCACTTAACCAAAGTTCAACTCCAATAAAAGGTTTTTTTGCTGATAAAATCTTATAGAGACTCCTTGTTTCCTCATGGTGTGTGTTCTCCCTTGCTGCAATGAGTAATAAATCCAACTTGTGCAATTACAAGTGTATTACTGGTGGTCTTTGGCTGAAGGGTGTTGACAACTTGAAAACCTTCAGAAGAAAGTATTGGAGAATACATTTTTGCTTTGGGGTAGGGAAGTATTTCTTAAACAAGACACAAAAGCACTAACAGTATAAGATAAAATTGATAAGTTTGAGCGTGTGGTACACAGCCTCTGAAATGGTTCCAATGATCTCCTGGTTTTCACACTATTATATAATCCCCCTCCTCGTGGGTGGGCGAGATGGAGTGACTTTCTTCTAACAATACAATACAAATACAGGGCAGAAGTGATGGGATGCCATTTCTGAGATTAGATCATAAAAACACCATGCCTCTGTCTTGGGTTGTTTCTATCAAACTCACTCTCTCTTGGATCGCTTGCCCTGAGAGAAGCCAGTTGCCATTTCCTGAGATGGCTTTATGGAGAGAAACCTATGATAAAGCATCAAGGTCCATTAAGAGCCATATAAGTGAGTTTGGAAGTGGGTCCACGCTCAGTCAAACCTTCCGATAAGATCACAGCCCCAGCTGACAAGTTGACTGCAATTTCATGATAGAACTTGAGTCAGAGGCTCAAACATGTTTGGATTCCTGACCCAAAGAAAATGTCAGATAAAAGTTTGTTGATTTAAGCTGCTAAGTTTTGAGGTAACTTATTACACATTGATAAATAGCTAATATAGACCATATAACAATTAAAGACTTAGGTTTATCAAAAGACATATAATTAAAGTGAAATCACAAAGCTGTAAATTGTGAAAAAAAATGTTTGCAATATACATGCTTAACAATGGACTGGCATCCAGAATATTAGATCAAGAACTCACACTGATCAAAATGGAAAAAAATGAAAAAAAAATGACTCAGTAGAAAAATGGGCAAAAGTCAAGGACAAGCATTTCACAGAGTAGGAAACAGGAATGTAAAATAAACATATGAAAGGGCACTCAACCTCATTCGTAATCAGAACAAGGCAAATTAAGACCTCAGTGAGATACCATTTTTACTCATTAGATTGACAAAATTAAGAAATATGTCAATGTAAAGTGATAGGAGGGCGAATGCTTATATACTTCTGGTGGGAATGTAAACTGGGCCAACCACTTCAGAAACAGTTTTGTATTACCTAACTAATAAAATTGAGCATACCTATATTCTACAACCTGGACATTCACATCTTAGGTATATGCCCTGGAAGAAGTTTTTCATGTGTGCACTATGAGACATGCTTATAGAACACTATTGGTAATAGCAAAAACATGGAAACAACTCAAATGTCAGCTGAGAGAAAAGTAAATTGTGGTATGTGCACACAGTGGAATATTATATATCTTTGGAAATTAATGAACTACACAGTGGATAAATCTTAGAAACATAATATTGAAAGGAGCAAGACACAAGACTACGTAGAGTATAATATTATAAAGTTAATGATAACTATTAACTAAAGCTAATAGCTAAAGCTCTAAACATTCTTAGAAACAATGAACAGTACACAAATGTAAATTTTATAATATATGTGCATTAAAAAATAAAAAGAAATGAGCTATCAAGCCATGAAAGACATGGAAGAAACTTAAAAGACACACTACTAAATGAAAGAAGCTAGCCTGAAAAGGTTACAAACTGTATGATTCCAACCAAATGATATTCTGGAAAAGGCACAGCTACAGAAACAATAAAAAGATCGTGGTTTCCAGGGGTTTGGGGAGAGGGAGGGAGGGAGGAATGAATAGATGAAGCACAAGGGATTTTTAGGGCAATGAAATGATTCTGTGTGATACTATAGTGGTGGCTACATGTCAATATGCATTTGTGAAAACTCATAGAATGTACAACATCAAGAGTGAACCCTAATGTAAACTATGGACTTTGGTTGATAAAAAAAAAGTATTATAAAGTTAAAAATAAAGAAAAACTAAGCAATACATTATTTATCAATATATAGATAAGCAATAGAACTTTTTAAAGCAAATATAAAATTCAAAATACTGGTTGACTATGTGGAAAGGTAGGGAATAGAACAGAGAGAAACATTCAGATAAATGCAAGTTATTGGTAATGTTCTAGTGTTTAGGTTGGGTGGTAGCTTCATGGGTGTTTATTTTATTATTAAGCCTTATAACTTAAATATAAGTTACAAATATTGTTTTGTGTGCATCAAAATTACTTTATTTAAAATATTTAAAATATTTTAAAAATAAATTAGGAACATTTTTATTTTTAGTATGGAAAAATAAAAGCCTTTTTTCATGTAAAGGAAGCAACAAAGTTCATTTTTTTTAATGGAAAGGAAAATTACAGGAGGAAGAAAAGTTTGGTGAGCTCCTAAGAGGATCAAGAAAAAGAGTACAATTCAGGGAAAAAGAAAAAAAAAACTTCCATTTTAAATCATGTTATTATTTTAATCCTAGATCATTCAGGAAGCTGCACTGGCTGAAACTGGAATTTATTAAGAAGATTATACTTTCACCTGCAGTTCACATCAAGTAACTTTCATCCATGTTCCGTATCTACATCTTTAAATAGTTTTAATTGCTCTCCTTTCTCAAATCAACCTCAAACTTCAGAAATTACCACATAAAGAAGTAGATAGAGCTACTTCTGTTGGAGCTAGGAGGCCAGTCTCAGTTACATTCTTGAGACTTCCGTAACTGGTTCTGGGGTCTTATGCAATGCCAAAACTTGGGTAGGTATTGAGTGACACTGTCCACTTGGCATCTGTAGATTGGCTGTATCTCTGTGGCTCCTGTGCCAGCCTTGGGACACAGAAATATCTTATCATGCTTATAACTCCAGGCCTTGCATTCCTGTGCCATTTCTCTCTGGGGCTTCTCTAGGCCACTGAAAGCAAGGTCCAGGTCCCACTTGACTTCTCCTACCTTCTCTCTCCTTAGTCCAAGGGACATTCCTTTTGAATCTGATAAAAGTCTTATTTTCCCTCAAACCCAATTCTCCTTAATGTGCTTGGGCTTTTAGGAAAGAAAGCTCAAATATCTTGCAGGCTAATCTGCTTTCAGCTCGGCCACATACTTCCTATAAGGCAATGAAGCACAGAATAGGGAGAAAAAAACTGTAATATTTCAAAATATCTGGAGATAAGCAAATGTTTTTAAAATAGGACTCAAAGGGTGTTAGCCACAGAGGGAAAAATTGAATTCCTTAAAATAAAGAACTGTTGTTTATCAAAAGACACTGTTAAGAGAGTGGAAAGGCAAGATAAAAAGAGGAAGAAGAAATTTGAAATACATATATTCAACAAAGGATTCATGTTAATAATAAATATCAAAGTTCTTGAAATCTACAGTAAGAAAAATGCAGACAATCCAATTGAAAAATGACTTAAAACCAACACTTCACAAAAGAGGACATCCAAATGGCCAATAAACATATGCAAAATTATTCAACTTCATAAGATTCATGAAAATGCAAATTAAAATCATAATATAATACTACTACACACATACCAGTATAGTCAAAATGGAAAAGACTGACAATACCACATGTTGTCAAAGATGTGGAACATCTTGATAGGAAACATAAAATGTTACAAACACTTTGGAATAACTGGCAGTAACTACTGAAGCTAAACATACCCATACCCAATGACCCAGCAATTCTACTTTTAGATATTTATCCAAGAGAAATACACACATATTTTCATCAGTAGGCATATATAAGAATATTTGTGGCAGCACTACTCATAATAGTCCCAAATGGAAATGACCCAAATGCTCATCAGCAGTGAAATGGATAAAGTATAGTGTATTCATACAATGGAATAACATACAGCAATGAGAATGAATAAGCTACTCTTTCATGAAACAACATGGAAGACTCTCACCAATACAACTTTATGTGAAAGATGCCAAACATAAGAGTACATACTGTATGATTCAATTTATGTGAAGTTCTAAGAGACAAAACTAATCTTTGGTCTTAGAAATCAGGATAGTGATTGTCTTTGAGATGAGTAGTGACTGGGAGGGCATATGAAGAGGGCTTCTGAGGAACTGGTCATGTTCTGTTTTGGGATCTGGATGCTGGTTATGCAGCTGTCTTCTC
Organism: Camelus ferus; assembly: GCF_009834535.1. Taxonomy (NCBI): domain Eukaryota; kingdom Metazoa; phylum Chordata; class Mammalia; order Artiodactyla; family Camelidae; genus Camelus; species Camelus ferus. Next base: position 41,011,971 of record NC_045732.1, read on the forward strand.
TTTATAAAATTTCATTGAACTCCACACAAGATTTGGGTACTTTTCTACATATATATATGTAATACTTTAATAAAAGGTCTACTTTAAAAAATTTTTTACCTAAAATATATCCAGCCATATTGAATCTGCAAGTCTGAGGGCCAGACTCTGAAATGTGCTTCACCAAGATAACCAGTGCCACCCTGAAACTTCTTTAAGTATTGCCCTTCCACTTTTCCTGGTGATAACCTTATTCAGCTTTTCCTGAAACAGAGAGGACTCAGCAAAATTTCTTCCATAGGTCCTCCTACTAGAATTTTGAAAAAAGTAATCTGAGCATATACACAGGTTTTCATTAAATATGGTGCGCTGTCACCCATTGGGAAACTTACTCCCTACCTACCTCAGCTGGAAGTGAGGGACACCAATTCATTTGAGCCTATTTGTCCCACTTCACTTGATGTCAAGTCTCAGCCATCCTTCAAGTGAATTACAAATATCCTTCCACTTTTCCTTCTTTTTTCCTTTTCCAGATTCTCATTTCACACCTTCAACTAAATGGGAAATGCAAACTTTATTGCTTTTACAAATATTACATATGCTTTTTACAGAAAAGTTAAGCAATATAGAACAAAGAAGGCAACAAGTACCCCCAAATACCACCATCCAGGAATAACCAGTATTAACAATTGGCAAGGTCTCTCTGTAGGATGTATTAAAACAGCAGAAGGAGATATAGATGAGTACAATGATGGTGGATGGTTAGCAAGATAATGTTAGGAGAATTTAAGGCACAAATTGGGAGAAGATAAATTGCCACAAATATTGCAGCAGAGCATTGATATCCAGGATGTACAAGGAACTCCTATAAATAAGAAAAAAAAATAAACAACTCAGTTAAAAAGTAGGAAAATGATATGAGGACAATTCACAAAAAAGGAATCACAAAAGAGCCAGTAAACATATGAAAAGATGGTAAATCTTACTAGTAATCAGAAAAATTAAAAGTAGAATGATATAGAGTGAAAGAGATGGGACTTATTCCCACATCTATGCAATCTGATTAGTAATATTTCACATCTATCAGACTGGCAAAATTTAATTAAATTTTAAAAAATCAATTAGGTCTGGTAAAATCAGGTATTGGTAAGAATGTGAAGAAAAAGGAACTCAGACATTAATGGATGGAATATAAATCAGTACAACCACTTTGGAAATTAATTCAGAAATATCTAGTAAAATTAAATATGGAGGTCTAAGACAAATCAAAACACATGTTTGCAAAAAGACTTTTACAAGAATGTTCATAGCCACTGTGTTAATTATCTATTGCCACATAACAAATTACCTCAAAATTTAGTGCCTTAAAACAATGATATTTATTATCTCTGTTTTTGTGGATCCAGACATGGCTTAGTTGAATGCCTCTGTCTCAAGTTCTCTCACAGGGCTGCAATCAAAGCATCATCTGGGGCTGTTGTCTCCTCTGAAGGCTCAACTGAGGGAAGCAGATCATGCATACCAGGAGACAGGGATCATCTGGGGCCATTTTAGAGGTCGCCTACTACAGCACCTTTATTCATAACTGCTCCAAACTGGAAACAGCTTAGAAGTCCATTGATAGGAAAATGGATAAACAACATATGGTGCATTCATACAAAAGAATAATATTCAGTAATAAAAACGCTGAGTGAAAGAAGCCTTACATAAAAAAATACATAGTACATGATGTAACGTATACAAATTTCTATAACAGACAAAACTACTAATCTATGGCAGAAAAAATCAGAATAGTGGTTGCCTGGAGTGGAAGTAATTGATTGGGGAGACGTGTGAAGTAATTTTCTGGGTTGATGCTAATGTTTTGTATCTTGATAGAAGTTTCAACAATGTAAGTACATGATTTGTCAAAACTCATTAAATTACCACTTAAGATTTGTGCACTTTATTACATACAAATTTTACCTCAGAAGAAAAAAGAACCACAAACATAGAACTCTATTTAATTATGTGTGTGCTGAAGCATATAGGAGTGAAATGTACTGATATCAGATTAATCCATAAGATGGGGATCAATTGAGGGATGGGAAGATGGATAGTTTGCAATATACTTGTATAGTAAAATGTTAATTTTATTTTATTACTTTTAATGTATTTTTATTGAAGTGTAGTCAGTTTACAATGTTGTGTCAATTTCTGGTGTACAGCATAATACTTCATTCCTACATGAACACACATATATTCATTTTCATATTCTTTTTCATCATATGTTACTACAAGATATTGAATATAATTCCCTGTGCTATACAGCATAAACTTGTTTATCTATTTTATATATAGTAGTTAGTATATGCAAATCTCAAACTCCCAATTTATCCCTTCTCACATCATTCCCCCACTGGTAACCATAAGTTTGTTTTCTATGTCTGTGAGTCTGTTTCTGTTTTGTAAATAAGTTCATTTGTCTTTATTTTTCAGATTCCACATATAAATGGTATCATATGGTATTTTTCTTTCTATTTCTTACTTAACTTAGAATGACAATCTCCAGGTCCATCCATGTTGCTGCAAATGGCATTATTTTATTCTTTTTTATGGCTGAGTAGTATTCCATTGCATAAATATACCACATCTTCTTTATCCAGTCATCTGTGGATGGACATTTAGGTTGTTTCCATGTCTTGGCTATTGTAAATAGTGCTGCTATGAACATTGGGGTGCATGCATCTTTTAGAATTAAGGTTCTCTCTGGATATATGCCCAGGAGTGGGATTGCTGGATCATGGTAAGTTTATTTTCAGTCTTTTGTGGAATCTCCATACTGTTTTTTATAATGGCTGCACCAAACTACATTCCCACTTGCAATGTAGGAGGGTTCTCTTTTCTCCACAGCCTCTACAGCATTTATTGTTTGTGGACTTTTGAATGATGGCCATTCTGACTGGTGTGAGGTGATACCTCATTGTAGTTTTGATTTGCATTTCTCTGATAATTAGTGATATTAAGCATTTTTTCATGTGTCTATTGGCCATTTGTATGTCTTCACTGGAGAATTGCTTGTTTAGATCTTCTGCCCATTTTTGGACTCGGTTGTTTTTTTCTTATTAAGTTGTATGAGCTGTTTATCTGTTCTGGAAATTAAGCACTTGTCAGTCTCATCTTTTGCAAATATTTTCTCCCATTCTGTAAGTTGTCTTTTTGTTTTGCTTATGGTTTCCTTTGTTGTACAAAAGCTTGTAAGTTTAATTAGGTCCCATTTGTTTATTTTTGGTTTTATTTCTATAGCCTGGGTAGACTGCCCTAGGAGAACATTGCTGAGATTTATGTCAGATAATGTTTTGCCTATGTTTTCTTCTAAGAGGTTTATAGTGTCTTGTCTTATATTTAAGTCTTTAAGCCATTTTGAGTTTATTTTTGTGTGTGGTGTGAGGGAGTGTTCTAACTTCATTGATTTACATGCTGCTGTCCAGTTTTCCCAACATCACTTGCTGAAGAGACTGTCTTTACTCCATTGTATGTTCTTGCTTCTTTTGTCAAAGATTGACGAAAGTTTGTGGGCTTATTTCTGGGCTCTTTATTCTGTTCCATTGATCCATATGTCTGTTTTGTTACCAATAAAATGTTAATTTTAGAATCTAGGTGGTGGGTACATGTGAATTCACTGAATAATTCTTTCAACTTTTCTGTATATTTGAAATTTTTCAAAAGAAAATTGGAGGAAAATTAAAAATGTATATCTCCCATTACCCAGTAAACCCAATTTTAGGTATTTATCCTAGAGAAAAATCTCAAACATGAGTATAAGTAGAAGTGTCCAAGGATGTTTACTGCAGCACTGGAACCAAAAAAGTGGAAACCAACTCAACTGTCCATCAGTAAAGGAATGGATAAATCAACTGTGATTTAATCATGCAATGGAATTTAATAGTCAGTGGAACTAGATCTACTTGAATTGACTTGGACAAATCTCAAAAACAATGTTATTTTTAAAAGGCAAGCTGCAAAATCATACATACACTGTGCGACCATTTATGCAAAACAATGGTAAATAATGTTTATAGCTACTGACATATGAAGTAAAAGCATAAAAACATTCATTAGAATAATATATACCAACTTCAGGATGATGGCCACCTCTGAAGAGGGACAGAGGGGAAAGCAATGTGGGGTGGGACTCTAGAAGTATCTGCAATATTTTATTTCTTTCAAAAGTAAAAATAGCTGCAGCAATTCTGAAAATATATTAAAATGTTTAATCTTAGTGGTAGGTTCATTCTCATTTAAACAATTGCCATGTGCTAGGAACTTTGCTGTATATATATAATATATATATATTAATCCTCAAATGAGGTAGGTTATCATTCATAACCATGTTCTAAATGAGGAGCCTAAGGCTTAAGGAGATTAAATAATTTAACTGACATCACACATACTAGTAGATTCAGAAAGTCTAAGCACACAGCCCACATTCTTGAACACTCTGCTGTATATATTGTTTGTCTCCTGACTAACCCTGTGGACTGGTGTCTGAACCCTGTGTAGAAAGAAATTTTAGGCAGAATACAAGGTGTTGATTTTACAAGGGATCCTATGAGACATGGAGGGTACAAAAGATGACACAGAGTGGAGGAGATAGAACTCACCCCCACTTCTATACAGAACACAGCATATCTCTAGCACCTCAGAGATTGGAAGCAGCAAGAGACATAACCCTTAACACAGATGATAGTGTGTTCTCATGGTGTGTTAGCCTCTGTTGTGAGCTGACTTATGTTCTCCCAAAAGATATTTAAGTCCTAACCCCCAGTACCTGTAAATGTGATATTATTTGGAAAAAGGGGCTTTGCAGGTGTATACATGTTAAGATGAGGTAATACTGGATACTCCTCTCTCTTGCCCTTGCATGTTGTTAGGCACTTCAGAGGACAATTAGAACCTTGATGACCTTGGCTTACTACATCTACAGATTCCTAAAAGAGTTATGTTGAAAGCACATTCCAAGTAACTGCATCTTCGTTAGTTCTTTTATAACTAGGTACTTAGCAAAGTGAAATTAAAAAAAAAAATACCCAGTCTCGTGGATATCATGAAGACTGTAACTCACTCTGGGCAGATATTTTATTATAGAAAAAAATTATTTGGCTAGTTATCTATGTAAATGGAAGGCAAAAAGTCACTCTTAGCGAAGGAATAACAAGACTTTTTTTTTTTTTTTCTGTTTTAGCAATGTTATTCAGAGTTCTGGAAAGTCTTGGGGAGGTAGTAGACCGATTTTCATAAGAAGTCAAGGGAATTTCTGAGAAAGAATAGGCCAAGAATCCAATCTCTTCTTCCCTAGATTTAAAGTTTTAGAGAATTGTTGGAGTGGCAAGAAAGGACGCCAGTGATCCCAAAGGAGAAATTACCTTGACGCAGCAAGAATCTGGGCTGTTTATCTGAGATCAACACCAGAGCCTACCAGTTCTTGGTGGTTGGGCTGGTTCTAAGGTTTAAAGCCCCAGGACTGAACCTGGGAGGCAAAGTGGTATGTTTTGAGGGTCAACAGCTGAGCATGAAGAATTAACTCAAAGACCCATAACCTTGGGACTCTAAACTCTTGCACTGAGCAGGGCCAGGAGAGATGGCAAGAGAAACAATGGTGTTAGTGCACTGACTGGGCTTTCTAGTTCTCTCTCCCTCTGCTGGGAATTTAGAAATAGGACTCATTACCTAGGTTCTTTACCAAGTTAGAGGGGATAGAAGCCTCAAAAGGAAGATGGTGACTTCCTATAAAGACAGATGAATGTTTAAACAGTTAATCAGAGAAAGAAGATAAATAGCCATTATTTATACTCTTAAGTGGTAAAGCTGGTCATAACTTCATTCAATGAATATTTATTGAGTGTCTGTTATGCTTCAGGTACTGTACCAGATTGTAAGACTACTGTGGCGTGCAAAAGAGACATGGTTCCTGTGCTCTTTGAGCTTATAGTCTCGTAGGGGAGACAGACACCAAAGAGACTGAATGAAGACTCAATTTCTCTGCCAGATTATTAGCTCATGTAGCCAAATGTGGCCTCCAAAACTCCAAATTTATATCCTCATCAGTCCAGCATCTGTACTGACTAACTGGAGTGACTGAGTCCCCTTTCAAATTCTTAGGGAAGAGAAGCTGATTAGCTCGGCTTAGGCCTATCCTGGTCCAATCAGCTGCAGCCTGGGAATGAGGAGACAGTGGCCCATTGCCCACTCAGTGAGGCTGTAGGAAGGCTCTGGGAGAAGTGAGCTTGAGGGGGAGGGAAGTTAAAAACAATAGACCTGCTATCCAGCCCAGTTCTATGTATTGGATTTCACAATGTGTATCAAGTAACTACAATGACATATGTAATGCCCAATAAAATTTAACAATATCAAGTCTTTTATTAAATCAAATTTTTTTAAATTTTATTTTTAATTTTTTCAGTGGAGGTCCTGGGAATTGAACTCAGTATCAAGTGTTTTTCATGAGCAAGTGAGTCTTTTCTCCCTAAGGAAAAATTAAATGCCCAAATATATCCAAAGCATCTTATTTCTCATTTTTTTTTTCAGTCTGAGACTCTCACCTGGGTGCCTGGTAAAGGCCTGAATTCCTAATTCTGTTGCTATGACTTGGGCTGTCTTCCACTGTTGCTCTGTTTTGTTTGGCTTTAGGCAGAAGTCCTCAGGAAGAAGAGAGTCCTAGCTCATGCTGAGATGAAGCTGAGGGTTGCCTTGGTCTTCCCCACCCGGCGATGTGTCAGATAGCAAGATCTACAAACTGGGTAGTGAGAGATCATTAGACCCCATTCTATGATCTCTGCCTACTCTCCAAACTTTCACAGAATATTGAGAAGCTTCAGGGAAGCAGAGATATTGGCATCACCACATTATGTGTGTACATGCTCTTCACAGGTGGCTGAGTCACATTAGATGTTAATTGTGCTCTATGAGAAGAAACTTTGTGATGCAGGATTAGGAAGATCTCCAGATCTTACATTGGTAAGAGGAACTAGAGCGTGTATGAGCCACAAGGAGTCTAAAAGAGATGAATCTTTTCAGCTTAGGGGCTAAGAGACTGTCTAATTAAGTTCCTTGGTCCTTCCGTCTGGGTTCATACCCTGGGTTCTGTTCCTTTCAGTCTTACTACCCAGACTATGAGCATTCAGCATCATAGAAAACCTTTTCATAAGGCTTAGAGTAGTGATTCTCAACCAGGGTTGTTTTTTTTTTAATCCCCTCCTCCCCATGCCCAGAGGACATTTGGCAATTCCTGGAGATATTTTTTGTTGTCATAAATGTGTGTGTGGGAGGTACTACTGGCATCTACTTGGTAGAGGTAGGGAATTCTGCTAACCATCCTATAATACACAGAATAGCCCCCACAACAAAGAATGTCAACAGTACTTTTAAAGTTGAGAAACCCTGGTTTAGAAGGCTTAGAGCAGAACATGCCTCACTCCCACCTCTATTTCTAGGCCTCCAGTCTTTTGGACTCCATCCACGTTTTCATTTAGCCTGCTTAGTAAAGGATGATGGTCTAGGAATGGACATTTTTATTTTGCCACCTGCACTGGAGAAGAGGCACAATCTAACAGGTTAACTAGAGAGGAAAAGATATCCAAGCAAGGGGAAGATCAAGATGGAGATATGCCAAAGTGGAGATCCCCAGAGCAACAGCTTTTAACCTCTCAGTTCTTACCTCATAAAACTCCAGCCCCAAGAGAGTGATTCAGTTATGTGTCCCGGAACATTATCACAAGACCTCCATTTTGGGAGTAGGTGGGAATAAGGGAAGCTTGAACCCTTCTCCCCAACCCAGGGAAGTTGCAAACTTCAAATATGCAAGTCTTTGCTTCCACCTAGAATGTCCTTTCCCATAATCTTGGCCTGTCTAAATCTTACAAATCTTTCAAGGCCCACACCATGTTGGCTCTACCTGATTCCCCCATAACTCCCCTAGTGCTTTCTAAGTTGGATATCTTTTTACAGTGTACATTACTTTCTACTTTGGATTAGCGTTATTTGATTTCACAGGAGGTTTTCAGCTTTTTTACCTTTGACTTTTATAAAATCTGCACAGTCATACATTATATATTAATATATCCAAACCACCTTCTTTAGGCTGAATTTGGACTTGACTACATCAGATAAACATTTCAAGCTATTGTCTGCCAGCCAACACTCCAGGTTCCTACAATGAAGCCATCGTAGTACAGCAGAGTTTGCACAGTGATTCAAATAATTTATTACATTTTCTCTTATTATTTTATATAAAATACAAATGGAAAGCCAAAGAAGTAAAAGGGCTAATATTACAATTTATATAAAGACTAATAACACTAAACACATCAAAAGCAATGACTCAGGATAAGTCTTTTAGAGCAACTGGTCAACAGGGGTTTCAATTTTGAAGGAAAAGAACAAGGTAAAAGAATATGCACAATTGACTGAAAATACACCATTGAAAATTGAGTCAAAAAGGTACAGGGTAATGATGAAGGAAAGGGATAAATTTTTTAGATTTTGGACTGAGAATCCTTATAGATTACTACTGATATATATGGGCTTCCAAAATCAGAGAAGTTCACAGCTCCACAGACCTGCTGATTGGGACACAACTTAAATATAGTGCTATCAAATGAAAAAAGAAGACTGGTGTTCAACTTCCTTTGGACAAATTTGTCAAGAGAGTTGCACAGACACCTCAAAGTCAACATGAAAATTCCCCATTCAGTCCTTTGAAAGTTATTATTAACAAGTCCTCCTTCCTAACATTAAAACCAAAAATGTTTAAAGAACTAATAGCCAAACATTTTCAAAATTTGTTGGAGATTATAGAACCACAGATCTTTTTTGGGTCCCTGACTAAACTATAAGCTCAAGTGCTGGGACTTGGATTTCTGTCCTGGGTTCTCACTTTAAGTTGAGCACAGAGTGTGTTAAATTAACGAATATCGTAAATAAATGAACCTCATTATTTTCCAACAAATATTTGCTGAGGTCCACAGAAGAGATAACACAAGTTCTTGAAAGCACAATGCTTTCAAGTGTAAAGCTTACTGGTGAAGGGAGCTTCTGTTCTCAATGAGTTATATTGTTTCCAGCAGGAAGTGGGCTATCCCCTTATCATTGTTCTGTACATGAAGTATCTTTTTAAAAAACAAGCTGCCTTAACAGTTTTCTCTTTATCATTAGTTTTGAGAAATTTGATTATGACATGCCTTAGTGTAGTTTTCTGCATGTTTCTGCTTGGTTTTTTTCTGAGCTTCCTGGATCTGTGGTTTTCTAATTTTCCACAAAATGGGAAAAATCTCAGCCAATAGTTCTTCAAATATTTTTTCTCACCCTCCCTCTCTTTTGGAGATTTCAATTACATGTATATTAAGGCCCCTTGAAGTTGCCTCACAGATCACTAAAATTCTTGGTCATTTTTCTCAGTCTTTTTCACTCTCTGTGTCCTTAATTTGGGATAATTTCTATTGCTATGTTTTTGAGTTTATTCATTTTTTCTTCTGCAAAGTCTAATGTCCAAGATAATCTTAAAACAGTTTGTTTTTTAGAAAGATACTTTATGTATAGAACAATGATAAGAATGACAGTAGACTTCTTGTTGGAAACAATGTAGCCTAATGGGAACAGAAGCTCCTTTCACAGGTAAGCCTTACACTTACAAGCATTCTACTTTCAAGAACAATGTTATCTCTTCTGTGGACCTCAGCAAATATTTATTGGAAAATAATAAGGTCATTAATCCTATCCACTGTATTTTTCATCTCAGACAATGAATTTTTCATCTCTAGAAGATCGATTTGGATCCTTTAAAAAAACTTCCATTTTCCTCCTTAACATGCTCATTCTTCTCTCTACCTTTTTCAACATATAGAATATATTTATAATAGCTGTTTTAATGGCCTTTCCAATTACTTTTACCATTGTGTCACTTCTGGGTTTCTTTCTACTGATTGGTTTTTCTTCTTACTGGATGCATTTTTCTGCTCTTATGCATGCCTGATCATTTATTTTATTGGTCCTCAGATGTTGTGAATTCTATAATGTTGGATTCTGGATTTTATTATTTTTTTAGCGCTTTAAATGATTTTGAGCTTTGTTATAGGGCACAGATACATTGCTAGGAAACAGTTTTATCCTTTTGAGGCTTGCTTTCAAGCATTGTAGGTGGGAACAGAGTAGTCTTTAGTCTAGTGCTAATCTTGCCTTACTACTGAGGCAATATGCTTCTGAGTACTTGTCCTGATGTCTCATATATTTCAAGTTTTCTCCATCCTGACTGCTTTAAATGTAAATGATCTCAGTTCTACAGGAGCCCCAAGAATTTCTTCCCCTGCTCCTTTCAGGTGATTACTTTCTCAGCCTTGGATAATTTCCTCTCATGCATGTGCTGACCAGTACTCAGCCAAAGATTCAAGAGGAACCCTCTGCAGGTCTCTGGAGTTCTTCCTCTGCAGTTCTGTTCTCTGCATGCAGCTTTTCTCTCTCTAGTACTTTGCTGTATGGGTTCTAGCTATCATGGCTTCCCTGAGTCCTCAGCTCTACCTCCTCAACTTAGGGAGAACACCAAGCTCCATTTGAATCCCCTACCCCTGCACCGTGGCCTGGAAACACTCTTTAGGGGTCAGCTGGGGCAACTGTAGAACTCACCTCATTTGTTTCCTATCTCTCAGGGCTTAGTTTTCTGTACTGCTTGATGTCCAATGTCTGAAAACTTTTCCCCCCATAAGTGATATGGATGGATCTGTGGGTTAGAAAGATCCTTGATTCCTGATGTGAGAGATGGACTGGTGGCACTGGAACATGAGTAGAGAAACTGGCAAGGAGGTTGGTGCAATTTAGATCCATGTAAGCAGCATCATGGAAATCTGGCAGCAAGAAACACAAACTCAGCCATTCCCAGGACAGATTTCAGGCCTGGTCTCTGGAAAGGAGGTGGATGGGGGAGAGCAAGGCTGGGTCCCAGACCCAGTGCACAGGGTAGATTATGTTAGATTATAACAAGCCAGGAGATCAGTCACCAAAACTGGGGAAACCAGATGAGAAATGAGTTTCAGACATCAATTTTGAGAAAGGGGAGAATGCAAAGGCAGCTACCCAGGGAAGGTCTGACATCTTAGCTTATGCATTAAAATCCTATGAATGAATGAATATATAAATGCCTGGCTGCTTGTGGCGCTTATTGAAAGCAGCATGCACAAGTCAATTAGTTGTTCAGCACTCCGTAACAATTCTTGAGTTATTATTTTCCTTTTCACTTGTTTATGCCTTATCTCTTCATCTGCATTCTAAGTCCATCAGAAACAGGGACAATAGTTATGTGCTTTTCTTTTTTCTAAGTAGCAGCATTAGTATAACTATTTTTTGCCAAGTTTTCTGACTCTCAGTCCAATGCTATTTTTTAACTATACCATTAATCAGCATTCTTAACAGAAATTATTCAACCGTTCTTCTATTGACGGGCATACAGTTTTCTTGGTGCTTTTATTTCTGTAGGATAGACTCTGAACAGCTCAGTCAAAGGGTAAATGAATGTAGCTGACACTAGTTCCCTAATCACCTGGCATTCTCCTACTTCTTTCCTGCTAACAGAATGCTAATTTTGTTTAGGTATTAGACAGAGAACCCTGATCTCAAGGAAGGTAGTCCTACTCCCTGCTCTAAATGATCCAGTTATGACAAAGGAGATATATGGGTAAATTTGTTGGGAGATGTCTAGAAAAAATTGCCTTCCCTGAAAAAAGGAGAGTGGCACCTCTCTTATTTCCCTGGCCATTGCCATTTTCTTACTCCTTTTTTTCTGCCCTTGAATGCAATTGTGATATCTAGATGCAGTAGTCCATCTTGCAAGTGTGAAATAAAAAACTTAGGGAAAAAAGCCAACATGTCAAGGATGGTGGAGAAGAAGGATGGGAAAAGCCTAGATTCTTGATTACCTTGTTGAATAGCTTAGCATCTGTGTTCCTCAAGATTTCTTGTTATGTGAGAAAGAAAAATAAACCTCTATTTGTTTAAGCCACTATTAATCAGATTTCCTGTTACTTGCAGCCCAAACCATTCTGAACTGATATTGTAGATTTTTAGATTTTGTTAGATTCTTTCAGATTACTTTGCAAAAAAATTAGCAGAGAGTCATAGTTCCATCAGCAATGGATAGAAGCAAGGAAATGAACACTCATCTGGAATTTTATATAATATATATATATGTATATATATATACATATATATATATATATATGGCATAAGGTAGGGATCTTTGCTTTCTTCTAGTTGAATGACCAATTTTGAAAGCATCATTTATTAAACAAACTATTCTTTATGCATAGAAGTGAAACAGATATTTTTGTTTTCTGTAGTTCACTGCTTTTTCTTTCTGTATCTCCCTTTCCCCCATCCTGCCCCCCTTCACCCAGATTTTATTGTCTCAGGGGAAGAGATGCACCAGACTAAAAGCAGATTTTACTTTCCAATTTCTTTGTGTGTTTCAAAAGCCCATGCTCTTAAGGGAAGGGGATTAGGGGTGTAGACAAAGTGTCTTGGCCAGAAAATATGGAGGGAGAAGGATTTTATCCAGCCTAGAGATAGTTTTTCCTTTCCACTAGGGCTGGGGATAATGTAAGAGTATCAGGGAGACCCATGGGTCCTGGGCAGAAGGGACCTGTGTCCTGCTTCTTGACACAACCCCTAGGTAGACAGGAAAACCTAAGAGAACAGAGACTGTTCTAGGCAGCCTCAACAAAATTTCCCAAGCCACTGACAGGGTCTCAGTGCAACAAAGGCCTGCCAGACCATAAAGGAACACTGCAGGCAGAAGCAATGAACTGCTAAGTTGTGTCGCCTGATGACCAAGGACTTAATGGATCCTGGCTCCCAGGCCTCAGCACTGGGTAATAACCCAGAACTGTGGTATGAGCCTAGGGTGGAGGAATGTTAAGATGAATTGAGGTTAAGTTATTTTGCCAGTCCCATGGAATGGGGAGCTTGGAGTCTAAAGTTAAATGGATCATAGACAATAATGAAAATACAACAAAATGATGAAGAGCATGGACTCTGAACTAAACTAACTCGGTTCAAATATAGCTCTGTCATTTGCTTGCTGTGTTGTTATCATGGGCAAGTTCTTTTACTTCTTTGTGCTTTGGTTAACTAATCTGAAAAATGGTATTAATAATGGCACTTACTCCAGAGGATTCAATGGGTTTGTATAAAGCACATAGTAAATATCAGTAGTAGTAGTGGTGGTGGTGGTGGTGGTAATAGTAGGAGTAGTGGTGGTAATAGTAGTAGTAGATTCTGATTTATTCCTGCTCCACGAAGGATTTGTAACAAGACTATTTTGAAAGACTATTATGGAATGTTGGAACAGATACAGAAGGGTCAGTGGAAGGAAAGGAGAGAGAGAGGGAAGAAGAGAGGAAAGAAAGGCAGGCAGGCAAATGCAGTTAGCCCAGGAGACTGAATAATCTGATTCCCAGAAAAATATACTATACTGTATATTTCTAGAAGAACTTATCTTCTTCTGGAGAGGGAATGGTCTATACCAGCAACTTCAACTCAGGTTCTGTATTCTGCTCACATGCGGACTTTGCAGAGGAGTTAAGATTCCAGATACCTAGCAAGCTTTAGAGAGTGATGTAGGCTTACTCTTTTTTAGGCTCTCCAAGATTCAGTCGCCAAGGTAAAGGCACTTACCTTTAATTTTCCCCCTGATATATGGTCTGGGGGTACATGTCTAGGGAGAGGAGATCAGACTCCATAGTAAGGTTGAGAAATTGCACTGTCCAAGCTGAAAGGTGGAGTGTTTCTAAGTCAGTCACTATGCCAAATATAGCTGCTCATTTCCGATGCTTATCCTTACTCAGGGGACGCTCAACTTGTGCTGGGAGGAAAGAGAGTCTCCTGGGAGGACATTAACATCCCCTAGATGTTCCAGGTAAGAAATCCCCCCAGTGCCAAGGCTTGTTTGGAGAAAAGATCACCAAAGCATCCAAGCCCCAGAAGTTACTATCTCGAGCAGGGGGCAGCTGGATGAGAATCTCTCCCTGCACCCCAAAAGTAGTCAGCTTTGTGGTTTATCTCAGGGGAAGGAGGGGCAAGACAGGAAAACAAGTACTCTACCAATCTCTATGGCTTTCTTTTTTTTAAATTACTTTTTTGCTTTGTTTTTTTAGGGGGAGGTAATTAGGTTTATTTATTTATTTATTTAATGGAGGCGCTGTACTGGTGATTGGACCCAGGACCTCGTGCATACTAACCATGCATTCTACCACTGAGCTAAACCCTTCCCTCTACCATGGCTCTCATGTTCCAAAACTGTAAACCCTAGGGACGGGGGATTAGGGTGGAGGCGCAGAGACAAAGTATCTGGGCCAGAAAACTAGAAGGAAGAAAAATTTGCATAAGCCTTAAAAAAGATTCTTCTTTTTCTCACTCTCCTCCTCTTGGGCGGAAGACTTAGGGAGAGCACTGTGGAAGTTCAAGCAGCATATACTTCCAGAAGCAACACTTGGCTGGCAGAAAGATTCGAGAGAGGAAGGGCTCTGTGGAATGTCTAGGTAGACTAAACCAATGAGTGACCTTGGCAAAGAGTCCTGTGCCCCAAGTGTGGCAGAGACGTTGGAGGGGGCACAGCACCTGAAAAAATCCATGTGGGCAGAGGGCTCAGCAGTAACTGATAGGACCTAAGAACCTAGAAGCATACACCTTTATTCCACCCCTATGCCTAGGTACTACATAAGATCCCCAGACTGTGGCATCACCTGGGATATGGGAAAAGAACATCAAGAATGACATATTGTTTTCCCAATAACCTGGTAAAAGGAGGGCTCAGGGTCAGTAACTGAGTTCCAGAAACAGTCACAACTCTACCTATGGCTGTAGTAGTCAGCTAACTGTAAACTGACATTCATCTCAGTTTCATTTTGTTGATTGAAGGAGTTACTATTCTGTGCGGCAGGGAGGAGATCAACAGCTAGTAGGGCTATGAAACTAACCCTAACCTCCTCATCCCTACCCTTGGGGGATACTGGGGTCTAAAAATGGTTCCAGTGAAGCCTTTTGTAATTTCTTGGCACTGGAGCCTTCAGACAAGATGAGCTAGATTATTGGAAGGATGTTTTCCTGGAATAATGTAAAGCCAAATTACAAGTGGTTAATATGAATCAATTTTTCTATCTGATGAATAGAAACATCACAAATGCCATTTGAGAGCCAGTGGAAACCAGTGGGTCAGAAGGGAATGTTCCCTGCTGTACATCATTGACTAGCTATAACTGCCCACTCCCCTTTCTGCCTATAGTGGCATTTGTGCTGAGTTATGGACAGTTTTTTTTCAAACAGAAGAGCACTTCTGTCAATAAAAGGTCTAAATTGAGAAGGGCCTGTATTTGGATAGGGAAAAGACTTATTTGATCTTCTAATTTCTGAAGTTTGTAGAAGTCATACTACTTCATAGTTATTTAGCAAATGTTTGACTGTGAAAGAGGACCTTCTTAGAAGGGTTCAAATCTGAGCAGGTTGAAGGGCTAACATTTCCAAGTATTGTTCTGTGTTGATTATATCATAAGGCTCACAGACAAAGGAGAAGCAGGTCACAACCGAGGGAGGTACCTGTTAATTTTCCTAAAGGTGGATGGATATGTCTGGTGGTGTTGGGAGTAGGGTGACACTTAGAAATAAAAATGATGGGCCCAAGTTTCTAGTTACCATCTCAGTGACTTGCAGTAACTTGGTAACCTTTGATACTGCCCTTTGGTGGTTATTTGACTATGCTTCCTGTTTTCCCCATGGTAGTCAATAGGAAAAAGGGACTATCTTAGGGACAGTGAGGAAAGAGGGCGTTTGGGAGACCCCTTCTATTCTACAGCTAATTTGGAATGCAGAGACCTTTAAGATAGGGTGGTGGCATTATTTGGGGGAATCACACTTTGTTCTTCCAAATTTAGCAAGGAAAGAAGATCTCCACAGGTGGAATAGCTGGACCTCATAGTCCAATTTCATTCTTTCAGAGTCTCCCTCCATGATCAAAAATGTAAGAAGGAGGTTTGAATTTATTAAGCACATAAATGGTCTGGTTTCCTTACATGTTCTGGCAATACTAGGATTAATAAATTACCTTCAAGATGAAAGGTACAGAGACAAGAAACAGGGCTACAAGGTCTCCCACCATTCCACTCCATTTAGATCTCAGAAACCTGAGAGTTAAATTTTATCGTTTTGTTTTAGTTTAGTTTTTTTTTTTTTTTAAGAGCTAGAAAAGGCTGAGGTTCTGAGGCATACAGTAGGGGAAAAAAAGAAAATGGTGGAGAGAAGAGAAATTAATAGAGCTCAGTGATAGGGCCCTGAGGCTGGGCAGTTGAAAATATTAGCCCTGCATTTTCCACACAGCCTCCTACCCTCAAGGAATCCTGCTAAGGCTTGAGGGGCATTCGGAAAGAAATCCTGCCATTTACGAGCTTTTGCTCGGGGTCTGTGACATCAGGTGCAAGCAGGGGGATTGAAAAATTCATGGGGTCTCGAGTGAGCACTCCTGGGTTCAAGTTCTGACTCTTCCAAATAGAGTTGTGCGAACTTGAGCAAGTCATGTCCTCCTGAGCCTCAGTTTCCGTCTCTGTGGAGACAGGATTGCTTACGGGTGAATGACAGACACAATTCTGTACTGCTCCTGATACAGTGCAGGAAGCAGTTCTTCAATAATGCCGCTACGCGGAGGTTAACATGTAGAGAAAGGTCGAAGAAGGTAGCAGTCACAACCAACTAGACAATCTGGGATGTGGACGGTAGGAGATGGTGAAAGCCAGCCTCAGGGGGAGGTGGCTTTTCCGCATGCGCACTGTCTTGGAGTCAGGCGGAGCAGCGAGGGGGCGTGGCCAGGTTTCTGAAAGGGTTGCTATGGCACCGAGGGGCCAGGGGAGGTTAACCGAACCCTTAAAACATAATTCCCTCCCCCACCCGCCACCGCCTGGGCCGAGGGCCATTGTTCCCGGCAAAATGGCGTCGGTAATCCCCCTCCTGGCCGGAGGCCTAAGTGAGGCTGAGGTGGGAGTGGGACTGGAGGTAGGAACAAAAACTACAATTCCCAGGGTACACCGCACCCGCCCGCGAGGCGCAGGGCACGTGCCCAGGCCTAGCGGTTACAAGCCGTCAAAAATCAGTTTCATAGCTTCCCTTTCCCATCCCCGCTTTCGTTGTTGCCCAGCCCCCGCGCGCGCGCACTGCGGTCCTGGGGGGTGGGGGGGAAGATGCCAGGGCCGTTGCCCTCGCAACGTAATCGGGAGACGGGTATTTGTAATTCTGTGCTTCGACTTCTAATCCCGAAGCCGGCAGGTATGGGTCTCGCGAGAAAAGCCGAGAGTTGGAAAAAGGGAGTTCGGAGTGGCGGGTGTAAAGGTGCTGGCGGGTACCACATCTCGTTAGAGCTACGGCATTTAGAGGCTTGTGGAGTACTGAGAGTGGGCGGTGGGTAGCTAGAAAGGAGTGTGTGTTTGGACTTTTTTTTTTTTTTGGAAGGGAAGAGGGTAAAGCAGCCGTGGAGACAGAGCTTTTGAACACACAGGAGGTGTCATGCGTGGCTCCTCACTGAGATTTTCTCTTTGGAAAGGAGAGAAACCTTTCTCTCGACGCGCATCCCTCTCTCCCGCTGCGCTGAGAAGGGCGGGGGAGGAGTGCGCAAGCTCTAGTTGGCTAGCCGCTCGGCACCTCGCAGCGATAGGGGCCGTTCAGAGTTGGGGCTGCTCCGTAGGCTTTCTCCGCCCCTCCCCCTCTCCTTTCCTCCCCTCCCTTCCCCGCCCCCTCCGTCCCCCCTCCTCAGTATCTGAATTCCCTGGCTGGAGTACGCGTGCGCCTGCTCAGCTGCCAGGCGAGCGCGAGCTTGGGCTCGTACCCCGCTCCCCTAACCCCGCCCGCTCTTTACCTACCGGCCGTAGCTGGCCGGGTGGGCTTGCGGGGAGACGCTCGCGCGCGCACGCGCACACGACGCGGAGCGGAGCTCGAGACATCGAGGAGGGGAGTAAGAAGCATCCGAGGAGGCGTTAGAGGAGGAGGCGGTGTGTGTGTATCTGTGTGTTCCACGGTGTGGCTCGTCGAGGGGCGAGCGGAGGCTTGAAAGAGGGCGAGGGAGAAGCGAGAAGAGAGTCTCCGTCTGCGAGAACCTCTAATCTGGTGAGGGTCCCGGGCCGGCCGGGACGCTGGGAGTGAGGGAGGAGGCCGGGGGGCGTGTCTGGGATCGGGCTGAGAGATGAATGGGCCGGGGATGAATGGAGGGAGGTAGCGGCGGCCAAGAGTCTGTTCGGAGTAAGCGCCCTAGTCGGGGGCAGCTTGACCGAGGCGGGGTGATTGCCGTCACCTAGAGGTATGGGACGAGGCCGGGCTAGAGTCTTCGGGGTTGTCGGAACAGCTTTCGGTGTGAGCCAACAGGAGGAGAGGAAAATTCAGAGGGGGAAAGTGGGGAAGGGCAGGTTTAGGGTACGTTTTTTGTCTTTTCTTTTTTCTTTTTTTGTTTTTGTTGAGGGTGGCAACTTTGGGAGTTGATGGGAGACTAGGGGACGGGGAAGGTGAGGAGGATACGGGAGGGGGCCGGGTGACTGCTGACAAAGGACTGAGTGATCCTTTAAGTGAGACTGAGGCTACTGAAAGGGAAGATCGCTTCGGGTTTTGGAAGTTGAGTTTCAGTTGGGTAATTGGGGTGAGGGAAAGTGGATTTTATTTAGAGATTGAGTTGATGTGTGAAGGTTGATAGGACTGTATTTGGTGAGGAATTTTGCTGGCTGGCTGTGTAAACGGGTTAGGTTCAAGGAGATTGAGAGGTGTTATTTGGGAATGATGTGTTCTGTGACTGACAGGTTGGGGATGGGGAGGAGATGGTTTGATGGGGTTTGGATAAAAGTGGTGAGGTGGCTTCACTGTACTGGAAGAGGTTTTGTTTGACTAGTTAAGAGTGGTGAAACATTTATGTAGTGGGGTGTAGGTGGAAATCCTGCACGTGTGTATCTCCCTGTCTTGGGAGTTGATAGACCTTGTTAAAATGAAATGGAACGCTCAAAACAGATACAAGTTATATGGCTATTCCTTCTTAAGAGCTACTGTAGACTGAAGCAATTATATGAATAAGTTGCCTTTAAGTTGTGAAAATCTTCTGTATAATGGTGATTGCATTCAATTTTGGGAGGCATTATTACCTGTTTTTCATCTATAGTAAGTTGTAATAACAAGAGAACTTTTGAAGAGGTTTCTGTATATGACACAGAGCAGCAGGTGTTTTCTAGACAGTCTCTATCCTTTGGATTGATGAGTTTGAAACAAAAAAGCCAACAGTCCAAAGGAAAGATACCTTGTATTAAAAGATATCTAAAATGCTGATTTGGAATGCTAAAATAATTATACATGATTTTTTTCATTAATCTGAACTTACCTTGTTTGAAAATTGACACTTTTTGGTGTGAGTTTAAACTACAGGAGATTACTTGGACATGTTGTTCTCTAAATACGTAAATCTTCTGGTAAGAATATCTTATGATGGTCTCATTCTGTTCTGGGTCAAGATGAATAGTTTATGGATTTTTAACTTTTCATGGTTACTTTTTACAAACTTTACTGACATATTCATTTATCTTGGAAATGTTGCAAATTTGAGAACATTCCCATGCCCTTTTTCTTTTATTCTGCTTTGATGTTGGAAAGAGTGTAATCCTTGTTTTGGCTACCCAGAGTTTAAATATAAAAGTTAATACTATGTTCATATTCTCTTAGATTAAATGAATACTTAGTGTATTAAGCAGTAGAGTAGAAGTATAAAAGCACTATGAAAGCCTGGAAATGTTGCACCGACTCTGGCAGAAAGCTGATTTTGAGCTAGATGTTCCTGGAGTGGAAGAACATTCAAGTATTGAGGCAGGAAAGTGTAAGCATGGTATATTTGGGGAGTGGAATCAGATAAAGCTGGGATCAGATTGAGGCTGGGGTGAAGGACGACCCTGCAGACTTGGGAGCCCTGGACTGTTTAAGAAGAGGGGGAATAACATAAGCAGACTTGTGTTCATCTCTCTGCCTTTGCTCTAATCCCCTCACCCCTCAACCCAGAATCCTCTCTTTCCCTCCCTTTGAATTTGAATTCATTCTCTTTAGACTAACCTCTGTCATTAGCTATTCCTGAAAGCCTTTCCTTCTCCCCCCTTTTTTTTCCTTTTCCCAGCATCCTCCACCATGCTAGGTTAGGTGCCCCTCTTTAGTGGTCCTGTCACACTCTGTACATATTTTTATTACTGTACTTCTGTTGGGAGGCAGGCAGGAAAGTTATTTTCCTTTTTATATATGAGAGAGAAAAGAAACTCAGAAAAATAAGACTTGCCCTAGTAAGTAAGTGGTAGACCCTGGAATTCTGACTTCTAGACCAATGCTGATCCTCATATCATAAGTCTACATTCATTGATGTAATTATTCTATAGTGTTTTAGGAGTTTAATTTCTGTAGCACGGGCTTCAACTTTCTTCCCTAGAGCAATTTCTTTTCATTAAGGTGTCCACCACTTAGCCAGTACATGATAAAGCCGATGGTTGCACACAACCAAAGTAGTCAGAAGTAAAGAAGATGAGAACTTTTGTATTATTATCACATTTCTAGTCAGATAATTTACTTAAAAAATAATTACAGAGGGCCTAAGTTTTTGCATGTATGTTTTTGTGTGGAGGTTGTGTGTAAGAAGAAACTCTTCCTTTCTCAGTCTCTTAGTATAAGTAGACCAGCTCTATTTGCAAATATACTTGATTATGTCTCTTGGTTAAAAGCCAGAATACTTTCAGAGGGGTGGGTCTTTTCCATTTTTGTTTGATATAAAATTTATGTTATTGTTAAGGAGGTATTTGATGACTGTAAAAGACATTTTTAAAGGCATTCTTACAGAAATCCTGAAAGCTTCAGAAGTGCAATTTGATGCCAATTTTAATTGTTTTGGTAGAACTTGTCATGAGATACTTGGTTTGGAAAAATGTTGAGATTAACTTACTGCAAAAGTGAGCCTTTAATGCCCCTTTCTTCCAGTGATATATTATTTTTTTCATGAGCTGTTTTTAAAAATAAGAATGAAGAAATGAAATTGTTTTCTGTGTTTTAGCCTGGTAACTGTTTATTGTGATAAAATTCACATAACATATAATTTACCATTTTAGAGTGTACAGTTCAGTGACATTAAGTACCTTCATGATGTTCCATGTCTAGTTCCAAAACATTTTCATCATCTCAAAAGGAAATCCTGTACCCATTAAGCAGTCACTTGCTATTCCCCTTTTTCCCCAGCTCCTGGCAACCATGAATTTGTTGTCTCTATGGATTTGTTTATTCTGGATATTTCATATAAATGGAATCATACAGTACATGGCCTTTCATGTCTGGCTTCTTTCATTTTGCATGTTTTTGAGGTTCACTCACATTGTGACGTGTATCATTGCTTCATTCCTTTTCATGGCTGAATAATATTCCATATAATGCATTTTATTTATCTATTCAAAATGAACACTTGGAATCTTTCCACCCTTTGGCTTTTGTGAACAATGATGGTATGAATACTTACGTACAAGTTTGTTTGAATACTTGTTTTCAATTCTTTTGGGTATGTACTTAGGAGTGGAATTACTGGATCATATGATAATTCTATGCTTAACTTGTTGAGGAACCACCAAACTATTTTCCATAGTGGCTGCACCATTTTACATTCCCACCAGGGATGCATAAGAGTTCCAATTTCTTCACCTCTTCCTCAACATTTGTTACTTTTGGCATTTTTGTTTGTGTGTGTGTGTTTTATGGCCATCTAGCAGGTGTGAAGTGATATCTCATTGTAGTTTTGATTCACATTTTGCTACTGACTAATGATGTGGCACATTTTTTCATGTGCTCTTAGCTATTTGAATTTCTTCTTTGGAGAAATGTCTATTTAAGTTCTTCACCCATTTTTAAATTTGGTTGTTTATCTATTGTTGAATTATAAGAGTTTAAAAATACTATATTCTAGATACTAGACTCTGATTAGATATATGATTTGCAGTTTTTTTCCATTCTGTGAATTGCCTCTTAACTTTGTTTCTTTGCCTATTTCCCATTTTTATTGAGATAAAATTGACATACAGCACTCTGTAAGTTTAAGGTGTACAACATAATGATTTGACTTACATACATCATAAAATGATTACTACAGTAGGTTTAGTGAACATCCATTATCTTATATAGATACTACAGTAAGGAAATAGAGAAAAATTTTTTCCTTGTGATGAGAACTCTTAGGATTTACTCTCAACAAATTTCATAATAACATACAGCAGTGTTATTTTTAGCCTGTTGTACATTACATCCATAATACTTATTTATTTTATAACTGGAAGTTTGTACCTTTGACTACCTTCATCTAATTCCCCCTCCCCTGCCACAAATCTGATCTCTTTTTCTATGAGTTTGTTTGTTTGTTTTTTGAAGTAAAATTGACCTACTGCAATGTTTGTTCCTGGTACACAGCATAATGATTCAATATTTCTATGCATTTCAGAGTAATCACCACAATAGGTCTAGTTGTCATCTGTCACCATACAAAGATATATAATTATCGACTATATTCCATACACTGTACATTTCATACCTCTGAGTCATTTATTTTGCAGCTGGAAGTTTGTACCTCTTAATCTTCCTCATCTATTTCTCTACTCCCTGCAATCCCTTCCCCTCTGGTTTTTTGTATCTATTACTCTGTTTCTGTTTAGTTATGTTTGTTCATTTGTTTTATTTTTTAGATTCCACATATAAGTGAAATCATATAGTGTTTGTCCTTCTCTGTCTGACTTATTTCACTTAGCATATTACCCTCTAGGTCCATCCATGTTGTCAAAATGGCAAGATTTCATTATTCTTACAGCTGAGTAATATTCCATTGTGTATGTATATACCGCATCTTCTTTACCCATTCATCTATTGATGGGCACTTAGGTTGCTTCCATATCTTGGCTATTGTATATAATGCTGCAGTGACCATAGTGATGCACACATCTTTTTGAATTAGTGTTTTTGTTTTCTTTGGATAAATACCCAAAATACTGGATCATATGGTAGCTCTATTTTTAATTTTTTGAGGAATCTCCATACTGTTTTCCATAGTGGCTGTACTAATTTTCATTCCCACCAAAAATGCACAAGGGTTTCGTTTTCTCCACATGCTCACCAACACTTGTTATTTGTTGTCGTTTTGATAGTAACCATTCTGACAGGTGTGCAGTTATATCTCATTGTGGTTTTGATTTGCATTTTCCTGATGATTAGTGATGTTGAGCAATCTTTTAATGTGCCTGTTGGCCATCTGTATATCTCTTTTTACTTTCTTGATAGTGTTTTTTGATGCACAAAAGTTTAGGAATTTGATGAAGTCCAATTTTTTTTCTTTTGTTGCTTGTGCTTTTGGTGTTATATTTAAGAAACCATTGCCAAATCCAAGATCATGAAGATTTATATTTTCTTTGAAGAGTTTTATAGTTTTAGCTTTAATATTTAGGTCTTTGATCCATTTTGAGTTAATTTTTGTATAGGTACGAGGTAAAGGTCCAGGTTCATTCTTTTGCATGTGGATTAACTTGAAGTTTTTTAAAGTATAAAATGCATAATAAATAATACTATCCATGTATATTATTAAATAAAGCTATTTGTGGCAATATCTAATGACTCTGGGCAATTGTGGGGGAGAAATGTTTCTAAATACATTTTTGAAGGTTATGCCTTATATTTGAAGTGTGGGGATATTCTAAAACTATGAGTCAGTGAGACTGTTATGATCAGGAAACTTCAATATGGCAAGCTAGATGATCCTTATGCTAAAGTTACATAAGTGATTTTTTGGTAAAGACTATTATTTTTATTTTTAAATTGTTTGTGTAGGGTGAAATCTTTGCTTAAAACTAGGGGGGAAAGGCAGATTTAGTCTATAACCAGAAATTGGCATTCAATTTATGCTGAAAGCAATTCATATCTATGTGTTATATAGCTTATGATTGTGAGCCAACTTCTTGACCAAAACATGTATCAATCAGTACTTTGTGGAGACTTTTTACTTGTAGCTTGGGCTATAATCACTGATATATTACTCTGTTTATTTAGAAATAATGTAACATTATGTCAGTTTGGTTACCTGTAAAAATGAGAATTAAAATTTAGCACAGCACAATTGGTTCATAAATCTCAGCCTCTAGTTAAGTATAATTAAAATAGGGACATTAATTTGGATTAAAAAAAAAAGCTAGGGAATGTGTTTTAATACCAAAATAGAAAATCTGCTTGATCAGCCCTAAGACCTATAAGGTGCTAGTTCAGCTCTGATTATGTCCACTGCTGCCCCGAGAATAGTTTTTCTCCTCCTGGGCAACTGTGGCATTTCCATTGAGTTAGTCTTTGAAGGTTTCTGGCAAGAGAAAAAAACCCTTGAAGATATGTGGTTCATTTGCTAAGGAACCTTTCAAATACACTGATAACTTACTCTGAATCTGTAGGCCCAAGTGAATTATAGAGTATGACTTACCCAGTGTATTTGTAAGTTATACTATTAATTCAACAAATATTTATTGTGTTCCTCCAATTTGCCAAGGTTGATGTGTTGGGGGTAAATGAAAAGGAAGCAAAGCAGACAATGACCCTGCTGTCTTTGAGCTTACATTTCAGTGGCGGACAATAGATGGTCAACAAATACTTAAAATGCTAAGAAGAAAATTTTTTAAAGGATGCTAAGATGTTGGGGGGCTCACGTGGTTAATTTGGAAGGCTTCTTTGTGGAGCTGACTTGGAACTGAGATCCGAATGTTAAGAGTATCCCTTCTGTTGTTATTTTGTTAAATTGTTGATTTATCCTTTCTAAAATAACACTTTAGTTTCTTACTATGTAGAATATGTGAGTTACTGTATTTTGTTTCTAAGGGAAAAAAAAAAAAGCAGCAGGTACTTTCCTTATGAGAAGAAACAATGTTCCCAAGTGGAAATGTCACTGGAATAGGAGTCCTTCTGGGTTCTGGTCTTGCTTCAGTATAATTCTGTGCAAGTGTATAAGCATTTATTTCCTTATTTGTTATTAAAACAAAAGCCTACCTATTTAGCAGGGTTTCTTTGCTAATTAAAGGAGAAAATATACTTTGTAAATTGTATAACTATATATTAAATACAATGTATTTTATTAATCTATTTTTGGAGTCAAAGTTTCTTAATTGGGACATGTTTTCCCACCAATTTAAAGCTTTTCTGTCTCTCCCCATCTGGTAAATTTTCGCACCAAATGTCTAAACTCATTGATTACTCAGAAGGGGATGGGTTCTTAAAAAGTGGTAGTGTGGTAGAAAGTATGTTAGATTTGGAGCTGGAAAACCAGGCTTCCAGAATTCTCCCCTTCACTCGCTGGCTCTGTGACTTGGGTAAGACACTAAACTTCTCTGAGCCTTCTTAATTTTCAGAACTCGGGCAAGTGCCAAGTAGCTCTTAGGGTTGCTGTTAGGAGTACTTGAGTTAAATAGATGAAGTTCTTTCAAAAACTATAAAGCAAGGTTTGAGAAATTTTTTCCACAAAGGACCAGGTAGTAAATATTTTAGGCTTTGTGGGTCATGGAGTATCTGTTGCCACGACTCAGCTCTGCTGTTGTAGCAGTTATAGGCAATATGTAAATGAATGAGTGTGGCTATGTTCCAATAACACTATTTATGAACACTGAAGTAAGAAGTATGAATTCGGAATAATTTTCATGTGTTATGAAATACTATTCTTCTTTTGATTTTTTAAAAACCATTTAAAAGTGTAAAAATCGTTCTCAGCTTACCTGTTGCACAAAAACAGGCAGGGAGGTGAAGTAGGTTTGGCCTGAGGGCTATATGTAGTTTGGCTGCAACTGTTATAAAGGGTTAGGCAGAGTAAGGTGTTAATTAAGGATTCAAGGGTAGGTGATTGATAGATAGAAATTGTTTAATTTTGATGATGGAAGAACATGGAGAGGATTTCATCTCCTTTTCTAATATGAATCCATACTTTTTTCACATAAAATGGGCATCTTTAATTGAGAAGATGACTTTACTAAAGCAAAACTGGAAGATGAAAGTGAGGAAGACGATAGTTTTAGTGTTATAAACCCCCAAGGACTGTGATGTGGTTGTGTAGTGTATGTATCTATGCAATTCAGGATTGTGTATAATGTGTACATGTGGCTCCAAGTCATATGTGGCCCCATATTACCACTGGTTAACAGTGGACTTGAGAGTCATGCGTGGGTTTAATTCTGGTCCTGGTTTTTACTAGCTGTGTAATATTAGACAAATTTAACTTAACTTTTTGAGCCTAGTTTCCTCATTTGTAAAATGAGAATAAAAATATTACTTACCTCAAGATTCTTGTGATGATGATTACATGAGGAAATGCATGAAAAGGCTTATAGTGTTTGGCATAAAGGGCTCAATAACTGATAATATTCATTTGGCTATATGTTGTACATACCTTATTATTTTTGTCCTTCCTTCAGTTATTTTAAGAAATTATAATATCCTTAATTGGTTTTTGGTACAGGTTGTTGATGGGCAGTTCTGCTTTAAAGAGTTAAAATAATATAGGCACATAGAAAAATACTGTATGATATCACTCATATGTGGAATCTAAAGCTAAAAAAAAGACAAAAAGGACACTATGAACTCATCTACAAAACAGAAACAGACTCGCAGACATAGTAAACAATCTTATGGTTACTGGGGAAGGGGGGTGGGAAGGGATAAATTTGGCAGTTTGAGATTTAAAGTGTTAGCCACTATAAATAAAAATAGATTTAAAAAAATGTTTCTGCTGTATAGCACAGGGAACTATGTTTAATATCGTGTAATAACCTTTAATGAAAAAATATGAAAATGAATATATGTATGTATGTATATGCATGACTGGGACATTGTGCTGTACACCAGAAATTGAAACATTGTATCTGATGATACTTCAATTAAAAAAAAATAATATAGAGGTAGATTAAAGCCTTAAATTCCCCAGTTACCCACCTTGCTGTCATCTCAGTGGGTAACCATTGTTAAGAGTTGACTGTGAACTTACACAGTCCTTTTTTCCTGTATTTACATCCATATGTATGTGCATATACAAATAAAAATGTAATGTATATTTTATGGCTTATTTTTTCCCAAAGAATATGACTTTTTTAATGTCAGTATATATGTGTTCACTTTGTTATTTTGAATGGATATGTAGTATTTCATACTATGTTCTCCTTTAACCAATAGGATCAATTTAGAGTATATCCTTCCAGTCTTTTTTATATGCATTTACACATATATGGGTACATTTAGAAATAAAAAGTTTTGCGTGTGTTTTTTTTACATAGATGATATATAGGTGTAATATATATGTTGTACCACAACTTGTTTTTCTCAGTAGTACACGTGTGTAGGAGATTTTTATACATCAGTGTATATCCATGTCTTAGTTTTTAAACAGCTGCATATTATGCAGGACAGATGCACCGCTTTTTATTTCACCATTCTCTTATAGATGAGTATATAAGTTCATTTCAGTTATTTTTTTTTTTTTTGCTGTTGCAAACATTGCTTCAGTAAAAAATCCTCGTACATACGTATTTGTACACATACAGGAGTGTTTCTCAGGTAGGTACTAAAAAGTGGAATTTTTAGGTGTCAAGTATGTGCTATATATTTGAAATTTGCCATATGAAAAGGCTATTCCAGTTTATCTGTCGACAGTGCATGGAATGCTGAATTTCTCAGCTGTGATATTAATAGATATATAATTTTTGCTCATATGATAAGCAAAAATGATATTGAATTGTTTGAATTTGCATCTCCTTGCTTACTAAGAAGTTTGAGGCATCCGCTACCATAGATGTATTGGCTATTTGTGTTTCTTCTTACTGATTTTTATGGGTTCTTTATATATTCTGGATATTAATGCTTTGCTGTACATGTTGTAAATGTTTGCTCCCAGTCTGTTTTCTTTTAACCTTGTTCATGGTCAAACAGCCAAATGTATTTTTTTGTTGTTGTTGTTAATGTATTTGTTGTTGTAGTTCATCTTTTTAAGAAAACCTTTCTTTCTTCAGGTTGGAAATATATTGTACCATATTTACTTTTAATAGGTATATAGTTTTGTTTTTTATGTTTAGCTCTTTAATCTGCCTGGAATTTATTTTTATGGCTGGTTTTAAGTAGGACTTTAATTGCCCCCTCCCTGCCCCAAATGGAGAGCCAATTCTGACACTATTTATTATGCTATGTGTTCCTTATAAATTGAAATGCTATCGTTACTATGGACTGCATTCCCATGTTACATACATGTGGTTGTTTCTGTATTGACTATTCTCCACTAGTCCAGTTGTCTATTTCTGTGCTGAAACCACATTGTTTAACTTACTATAGCTATATTATATGTAATATCTGGTAAGACAAATTCTCATTTTTCTTTTTCAAGATTTTCTTGCCTTTCCTTGTACCTTTTTAGAATCGGTTTGTCAATTTTGGACAAAAACATCTCTTTGGGATTTTTATTGCGTTTGCATTGACTTTGGAATAATCTCAGAGAGGGGTTTGTGAAGATGCTGATACTGGGTCTTTCTACCAAAGAAAGGTATGTTTTATGTACTTAAGTAAAATTTTAGTCTTCTTTATGTAAGTGTTGTATATTTCTTTTTGAGTTTATTCCTAGATGAGTATTTTATAGCTTTGTTAGTCTTGTGAACAGGATAGTTTTCTTTTTGAGGAGGGAGAGACAATTTAAATATGTATTTTATAAATTACATTTACCTATATATACTTTCTTTGGCAAGTAAAGGGAAGGTAGTAAAAATTTTGAGTGGGGTGCTGGTCCAAGTAGTCTCTCGGTCATTGGAAAGGTCTCTGGGCCCTGACACTGGGGACGAATGGTTGGTTGGCAGAGAGCTTAGAGGTGGGGGTCCAAGCTAATCCACTGCAGGGATGGGGTCAAGAGGTACACGGAGAATTGAAGACCTGGTAGGGTGTGGGTCACAACATGGCAGGGGTTCTTGGGGAGGCCAGCCTTCCTGGCACAGAGTCTCATCACATCCCTGAGGGTCCATTGGGAGAGCCTTGAGGTTTTTTTTTTTAATATGTATATTTTATTCGCAGTGACCCACCCTCCAGGTGCCACCTGTTCCTGGTACTCTCACTTTAGGATACTTGTTTTTTAAATTACATTTTCTAATTGATTATTGCTGATGTATAGCAAAGCTATTGCTTTGTGTTTGTTGATTTTGTCTTTAGCCTTTCTGCTGAGCTCTTTTATTCGTTCCTATTATAGTTTATTAGTTGATTTGCTTGGATTTTCCAGATAGACAGCCATATAATCTACAGGTTTTAAGTTTTGTCTCCTACTTTCCAATATTTGTGTGTCTTGTTTTATTTCCTTAAGTGGTAGCAATGATAATAGGAATTCTTGGCTTATTCCTGACTTTAATTATTGTTTATGTTAAAGATGCTTAACCTCACTCATGAGATAAATGCTAATTGAAACCACACTGTGATTTCTTTTTTAAACCTATCTGAGTGTTAAAAATCAAAACATTTGATAACACCTTTTTTTGTTGTTGTTAAGGCTGTGGGGTAAAAGACACTCTCACACATTGCAGGTGGGAGTTTAAATTGGTACAATGCCCGAGGAAGGCAGTTTGGCAGCATTATGTAAAGATACATGTGAATTTTGTGTATTCTTCTGGATATACTAGTTTTCTTCAATAAAAGCTAAATATCCAAATTTCCTTTGATCTAGCAATCCCATTTCAGGGAATGTACATACACTCACACATATATATACACAAAGATACACACATATATGCAAAGGAAATATGCAGTTATCTGTCATAGCAAATAATCAAATACTATTACTATATAGGTATTAAAAAAGAAGAATGACAGGGAAAAAAGTATCTTAAATTATTGTGACTGTAAAAAAAATTTGGTATATACTGTGCTACTTTTTGTGTAGAAAGGGAGAGAGAGAACATGTATTTGTTTTTGCTTATTTGCTGAAAGAAACTCTGGAGGACTACACAAGAATCTAATGAGGATCAGTGATGAAAATAGCCAAATCTGATCATCAGACCTTCTAGTCTAGCTGATGCATGATCTCTGTATGTCTGAGAAGCAAAAGTATACAATAATTTAAAACAATAAAGGGTTATGTCTTGGATAGGTGTGTGTGTGTGTGTGTGTGTGTGTAAAGGTGGCAGTGGATAACTGAGGAATTGTTGATGGGTGAGTGAGAGTGGGCTGGGGGTTCTGTGTGTGTGAAAGGCTAATCAATTCTGAGTGATGATGAAAACGTTTTACTACTGACCTTTTTAACTATGAAGTTTTCTACACTTGATCTAAGCTTAGAAAAAAAAATCTAATAAATATTAACCTGTTGGGAGAGTGGTGGGAACTGAATGGATAGGAAACGGGGTTGAGAGTGAAGCTGTCCATTATATACCTCTTTCTTTGGTTTTTGAATCTTATGATTGCATTGTCAAAATTAAAATAAAAATGATTGCTTGAATTATTTCAGCTCTTCCAAAGACATTTTTTTCTTGTTCTTGTTCTTTCTCTTCTGTGTTACAGGTTATCTTTAAATAGCTGTTTCCTGATTCTGTTCGTATTTTAAAATGAGCTAGTAGAAGGGTTAACTGGGAGTTCTGTGTACCTAGGGAGGGTTGTCAACTGGTAGGCTTTATTTTGGGTGGGCAGCTGGCTTTTAGACTTGGATAGAGGGCAGAGGGCTTTGTACCAGGGTGTCCTTATTCTTCCTAGTTTGTTGAATTTGGTATTCTGTATGCAGGATTTCTTTCTTTGTTGGGGAGAGTTCATCAACTGTGTCGTAATTCAGACCTGCAGTTAATCCCTGTTTTCAGCCTTTTTCTCACTCTGGCCCTCTGTAGGATCTTTAGTCTTTTGAGTGTGGAACCCCTCTTGGGTTTTGCCCTGTAAGTCAGCTCCCTCCTGGGTTGGAACCCTTTCTACTACATATTTTAGGTTGTAGCATTCCTTTGATTTGTGTTATCAGCCAGTTTTTTCCTGTCTGCTCTCTGTCAGAAATTGTTGAAATCTTGTATTTGCTATGCCATTTCCCATTCCTGTCCTTGACTTGTCATTTATATTTTTGTACTCTTACCATCACTTTTCCAAGGTCTTAGAAAGTACAAGAGATATAGGTATTCAGTTCACCTTCTTGAACCAGAAGTCAACAGGGGTGTATCTTAAGCTTGGATAAACTGTAGGCTCCTTGAGGACAAAAACTGACTTTTGTTCTTTTATCCCCAGACCCTGACACAGAGCTTAGCACTTGGTAAATGTTTATTGACATGAGTACACATGTATGAAAGAGAGAGAGAGAGGATTGTTGATGGAAAATTTACTGTGTAATTTTGACTATTTAAATATGCATTCTTTTAACTGTTGGTTCCAAAAGTTGAAGAAATTAGTGAACCATTGATTGACAAAATATGCTGGATTTCCCATGGATAGAACCGTGATAGGCTACAGGGGAAAATTTATTTTGAGCTTTTAACTCAAATGTTTCAAGCTTATATATCAAACATGTTGAAGGAGTAGATATGGGGCACAAATTTGTGAGATTTTCCTTATAATTTCAGTCTCTGTAGAAGTGCTTTTGCAATTGTCTTTCTACGTATTCCTAGGGTTTTGATCAGTGTGTTAACATTTTATGAAGGAAAAAAATGGTCACACATAGATTATAATATATAGCTGTTGAGCTCAGTAAGAGATTTCAGGTTTGAGGCCTGATTTTTGTGGACTATTTCACTGAGCTATGTTTCTGCATTGCTGAATATAGAAGAGATACTATCCTGGTCACTGAAGCATACCCCTTTAGCAATGCTAGTGTGGTTTATTATTGGAAAGCTTTAAAAGAATGTATTATATACTTTTCAGCCTTACTAAATAGACTCTCCTGAAAATCATTTAATGTTTTCTTGAGTATTGTTGAATAGTGCTTTACTATAGTGCTGCCCCTAGGGGTTAGTAAGAGGTAGAAAATAAAAGCTTCCATTTATTGATTATTATATTGTGCCAGGCATTGTGCTAAGCACTTCATATGTATATTTTCATTTTATTTTCTTATTAGTCCTGTGAGATTTCACAAATGAAATCAAGAATGAATGAGGTTAAGTAATTTGCCCCAAATCTCCTCTGAGGAATGAGAGGCAGAACGAAGATTGAGTCCAGGTTTCTCCCGCTTCACAAAGCCTGTGTTCTGAAACTGTATTTTGTGGTCCAGAAGTTATTGGATCCATGATGAAAAGGCCCCAGATATATTATACTTAGTGAAGTTGTTGGCCTGGTTTTTTAAAATATGGTTTTTTTATTCATTATTTACCACTAAGCTACCAGCTATTACATTTTATTGTTGTCAGGTCTTTTCCCTTCAGACCAGTGGTTCTCAACCCAGGAGCCCAGGTTGAAGATAAGGAGAGTGGACAGAATGAGAAGAGTGGAAGGTACAGAGTATAGTTTGGAAAAGGCATATTTGATATTACGACGTCTTTGATTTTAGTTCTAAATGTTTTAAGATTCTTAAAGAAGGATATTATATTTTATTGAGATATAATTTACATACCATAAAATTCACCAATATAAATGTCAGTGATTTTTAGTAAATTTATAGAGTTGTATAACCTTAATTACAATTTAATTTTAGAACATTTTCATCACCCCTAAAAGATTTCTTGTGCCAGTTTGCAGTCAGTCGCGTTCCTATGCCCCAGCCCTAGGCAACAGCTAATCTATTTTCTGTCTCTATAGATTTGCATATTCTAAGTATTTCATATAAATAGAACCATATGTGGTCTTTCCTCTGGCTTCTTTCACTTAGCATAATGTTTTAAAGGTTCATCCTTATTGTATGTGGCATATATCAGTACCTCATTTCTTTTTATTGCTGAATAACATTCCGTTGCATGGGTATAACACATTTTGTTTATCCATCAGTTGATAGACATTTGGATTGTTTCCATCCTTTGGCTGTTGTGAATAGTGTTGCTATGAACATGTTTCGTACACGTTTTTATGTGGAAATAAGCTTTCATTTCTCTTGGGTAGATGGTATCATATAGTAACTCTATGTTTAACTTGTTGAGGAACTGCCACACGGTGTTCCAAAGCAGCTGCACCATTTTACATTCTCACCGGCAATGTACCAGGGCTCTATTTTCTCCACATCCTCACCAACACTTGTTACTGTCTGTCTTTTTTATTGTAAGCAGCCTCATGGGTATGAAGTGGTATTTTATTGTGATTTTGATTTGTATTTATCTAATGAGTAATGATATGGAACATCTTTTCATGTGTTTATTGGCCATTTGTGTATCTTTTTAGAGAAATATCTGTTCAGATCTGTAGCCCATTGGATTATTGTCCTTTCATTATTGAGCTGTAAGAATTCTTTATATATTCTAAGTACCAGTCCCTTATCAGATACATGATTTGCACATATTTTCTTCTAGCTTTTTGCTTTTCACTTTTTTTTTTTTTTTTTACATGCAGGAGTTTATTGGCTACTTACATGCCAGGTACAAACATTAGCCAAAAAAAGTCATGGTTTCCACTTAAAAGAGCCTGTTGTCTCTTCCCATAGTGTTTCTCCCCCAACTCTGCAGATCCACAATCACAGATGAAGACAGTTTCACTTATACTAGAGATTCAGCTCCAGAAACAAGCTGATATCTTTTAGTATCAGGCACTGCCGGTAAAATCCAGGGGGGAACCAGGTCCTGAGACTCTGGTCTCTGTCATCACTGTCATGACGAGTCTTCACTCACCAGAAATACCAACTTCAGTCATCCTGGACTCTCCATCTGGCACAGCAGTGGAACATTTCTGCTGGCCTCTGGAAACGTTTCAGTTTTAATAAGGGTCTCTGGCTATACCTGAGAAATGACAGGTACAATAGCTGTCTTTTCCTGAAATGTTGCAGATCAGTTACAGCAAACAGAACGGCAACCATCAAGGAAAAATGTCACTCTGGGCTCCTTTTTGACCACAGCAGCTATGTGGAAGCAGCTGCAGCTTCAATAAGGGCCACTGCTTTTCACTTTCTTGATGGCATCTTTTGAAGCACAAGAAAATTTTTATGAGGTCCAGCTTCTCAGTTTTCTCCTTTATCACTTGTATTTTTGTTACTGTTCCTAGGAAATCACTGCACAATCCAAAGTCACTAAGATTTACTCCAGTGTTTTCTTCTAAGGATTTTATACTTTTAGCTCTTACATTTAGGTCTGTGATCCACTTTGAGTTCATTTCTTGTATGGTGTAAGGTAGGAATCCAGCTTCATTCTTTTGTATGTAGATATCCAATTGTCCCATTACCTTTTGTTGAAAAACTGTTCTTTCCCACTGAATGGTCTTGGCCTCTCGGTTGAAAATCAACTGACCATAAATGTTAAGGTTTGCTTCTAGACTCTCAATTCTATATCATTGATCTATATATCCTTATTTTATTGTTTATTTCTAATTTAGTTCTTTTGTAGAAGGAGAATATACTTTAGTTTCACTCCTTTTAAATTTATTGAGATTTATTTTATTGCATAGTACATGATCTGTTCTGGAGATTTTTCTTTGTGCTTGAAAATAATGTATATTTTGCTCTTGTTAGGTGGAGTGTTCTGTAGATGGCAGGCCAAGTTGACTGATAGTTTTGGCTAAGTTTTCCAAATTCTTGCTGGCTTTCTGTCTAGTTGTTCTCTCCATTATTGAGAGTGGCTATTAAAATCTTCTACTGTGATTATTGAATTGTTTATTTCTCTCTTCAGTTATGTCAGTTTTTATTTAATGAATTTTGGCGCTCTGTTGTTAGATAGGTATAATTGTTATAGTGTCCTGATTAATCTTTTCATGCTTATAAAATGTTCTTTGTCTCTAATAACATTTTTTGTCTTAGGGTTGGTTTTTAAAAGACTGAAGGAACTTTTATTTCCCCATTCCTCTTCTTTGTTGCTGCTTATCCTACAGTTTGGGAAACCAGGTGACCCGACGTTACCATTAGTTAAGTGAAGTGAAAAGTGTTATTCTTAAGAATATTCCACCTAAAATGTTAGTATTTGGGGAATGTGAGTGAAGGGTATACTGGATTATGTATATATTCTTCCAGGTCTTTTTCCAAGTCCAAAATTATGTCAAAATAAGTTGAAGAAAGTACCTCTACCTAAGTGAGGGATTGTTAGTTACCTTTTCTCAGTTGAAGGCAAGGCTAGTCTTACTGACTTTTGAAGTATGTTGATTTAGCAATGTAACCTCATATAGTACTTTATGAATCCTTAGTTTAATTCTTAGCTCTGTCCTGGTAGTGTCATGTGATAGGCAAATCTCTGAGAGTTATCATAGACTCTTCCTTTTCCCTCACAACCATATTTATTCAGGCAGTAAATCTTGCATTTAGTACTTCATTAATGTATCTTATCTCTTGATACTATTTTCATTCAAACCTCAGCATCTCCTTTTTAGATTATTATAGTAACTCTCTAACTGATTTCCTTGTTTTACACTGTATGGCATAGGAATCCTTGGTGAGTATCTGCCTCTCTATCCTGATCTGCCTGCTTCTAGTATTACTAGTTAACTGTTGATACGCTTATTCTGCTGTTTTAAGACTTTGCATGTCATCTTCCCTCTGCTTGGATCAGCTAATTTTCTTTCTCTGAGACTCAGTTCATGCATCTTTTCCAGGAAACCTTACTTAAGGAGTCCAACTTCATTCTTGTCCATGTAGATATCCAGTTATCCCTGCACCATTTGTTGAAAAATAGTTCTTTCCCCATTGTATTGTCTTGGTACTTTTGTTGAAAATTGACCATAAACATGTGGGCTTATTTCTGGACTCTTTGTTTTTATTCCATTTATCTAAACATCTATCCTTATGCCAGCACCACACTTTCTTAATACTGTAGCTTTATAGTAGGTTTTAAAATTGGGAAGAGTGAGTCCTCCAACTTTGTTCCTTTTAAAGATTGTTTTGGCTTGACTTTGAAGTTCTATGTAAATTTTAGGATCAGCTTGTTAATTTCTGCAAAGGAACCAGCTGAGATTTTTATAGGAATTGTAC
Organism: Camelus ferus; assembly: GCF_009834535.1. Taxonomy (NCBI): domain Eukaryota; kingdom Metazoa; phylum Chordata; class Mammalia; order Artiodactyla; family Camelidae; genus Camelus; species Camelus ferus. The sequence continues at coordinate 41,048,062 of NC_045732.1, forward strand.
TGAATGGGTAGAACAGTGTGGAGTATTTCTCCCCATTTCGTTTGTTTTGGTTCAGGATTATTTTTCTTCAGTTTTCCAAATTTGTTATTTCTGTATATTTTTGATTTGACATGACAAATAGTGTTTTATAAGGCACATAACAACAGATATACAGACTTAACTTTATGGTATATCTTTGTAGTGAGAAGTGAAGAACTCTCTTATTGGTTTGACCATTCATTTGAAAAAAATGTTTTTCTTGTATGTTCCACATATTTCCACATGTTCTTTGTGGAAAAAATTAGAAAATACAGAAAAGCAGAAAGAAAAAATCCATAATTCTACTATTCAGTGTTAATATCATGTGTGTGTATGTATAATGGAAGCTTGTCATATATTTCTTTTTTCATTTAATCATATAATATGTAGGAAATGTCTTTTTATCTCACTAAAAACTACAGTGTTTTTTAAATGCTGTATCCTATCTCATTTTGAGATATTTAATTAAACTTTATTAGGTTTATGTTTAGTTACAGTTTTTCCAAATTCTAAGTGCTATATGAGTGACTTTATAGTTAAATCTTTGCACAGATTGTTGGCTATTTCTATGGCAAGTTCCTGTAAGTGGAATTGCTGATTCAAGAGAATACATATTTTTAAGTCTTTCTTGCCATTTTTTGTTTCTGGTATAGTGTGTTAATACTTGACAATAGTTTCTATCTGTTAAAATGTGAAGGCAAGCTCATAAACAAGTATTTGCTTTATTCAGAACTACTGTTGGATGTTCATAGCAGCATTATTCAAATAGTCAAAAGGTGGAAACAACTCATCCATTGACCAGATGAATGGATAAACAAAATGTGGCATATACATACAATGGACTATTATTCAGCCTTAAAAAGGAATGAAATTCTGATACATGCTAACATCAATGAACCTTGAAAACATTATGCCAAGTAACATAAGCCAGACACAAAAGGACAAATAGTGTATGATTCCACTTATATGAAATACCTAGAGTAAGCAAATTCACAAGGACAGAAAGTAGAACAGAGGCTACCAGGGGCTGGGAGATGGGAAATTATTGTTTAATGGATACAGAATTTCAGTTTGGGATGATGAAAAAGATCTGGAAATGGATAGTGGTGATGATTGCACAACATTGTGAATGTCCTTAATGCCACTGAATTGTACACTTAAAAATGGTTAAATTTTACCACAATAAAAAAACTATTGGATTAATTCCAGAATTTTAAACAAAAACCATCTACTGAGAAATTATGTGCTTGTCTTACTTATTGTGTGTGTTACCTTGTAGCTAAGTGAACTGAGGGTTTGGATACTTCTTTTAAATATGATGGTTTGACAGAAGGGGCTGAGAACTAGGTTTCTAACCAATGTTCATGCAATATGAAGACCTATTGAGATGTATGCCAAGTAGTCTGCTGGGCATTGAGGACTGCAGTGGTAAACAAGATAAGACACAGTCCCTGGAGTCTGCTGGTTGCCAAGATTGGACAGAAAAAAGAACAAACTTCTTATTAAGAAAAAAGGGATTAAACAATCAGGTGACTTTTCTCCTTAATGGTTTCCTTGGGGGGTGATTTTAATATATCCTTTTTTCCCCTTCAGGTTGCTATGGAAACATAAGACCACATAAAAGGAAGTCCATTCTGATAATTCTGATACCTGAGATGCAACTGGACTGAAAAGTGGAACAGGAAAAATTTTAGTGCCAACCTTACTTACAATGGCTACTGATTCAGGGGAACCAGCTAGCACGGAAGATTCTGAGAAACCTGATGGAGTTTCATTGGAAAGCAAAGTTGCTCAGATTACAGAAACTTTGACAGTGGAAGGTAGACTAAAGGAAAAAAGCAGTACCTTCTCTGCTTCCGGAGAAACCATAGAAAGGAAGAGATTCTTCCGAAAGAGTGTTGAGATGATGGAAGATGACAAAGTCACTGAATCTTCCTCCAAAGATGAGAGAATAAAGACTGCGACAAATATTTCAAGAGTAGAAAAACTTCCTGCAAATGTGCTCCGAGGTGGACAAGAAGTTAAATACGAGCAATGTTCAAAGGGAGCATCAGAATCATCAAAAGATTGTTTCAAGGAGAAAAATGAAAAGGAAATGGAAGAAGAAGCAGAAATGAAGGCTGTAGCTACTTCTCCTAGTGGCAGGTTCCTGAAATTTGACATTGAGCTGGGAAGAGGAGCATTTAAAACAGTATATAAAGGACTGGACACTGAAACATGGGTTGAGGTTGCTTGGTGTGAGCTGCAGGTGAGTATATAATCTTCTTGGTTTTAATAAATTCCAGTTTTAGCTGGCCTAGGCTTCTGAATGACCCAGGATTAAAATGTATCATGGATTAAAATAAAATGAAGGACTTGTCCCCACGTCCCTGAAATTATGTTCCTTTCTTAGATACTCTTAGGAGCTCACACCAACCTTTTGGTTTTTTTTTTTCCCCTGTTGTTTTCCCCTCTGTTTTAAAGGGGAAAAAGTCTATTCTTGCTTTCTTTGGGGGAAATGCTCCTAATTTATTAACCTTAGGAAATTCCCAAAACACTTTTGATGTCTCATTTTGAAAACTTTTAGTAAGTGTATGCCTTATGAATTGATTGTTACACTAAATACTTGCGAGTGTGATGTGTTAGGGATATAGTCAGTGTGAAATTTTCCATTTCTCTTTTCCTTTCAACAAACTTTTGGGGTTCATGTGGTGTTTTTCAGCACAGGAAATGTTTTTCTTGTTTCTTTGAGGGCTTCTATTAATACAAACTCCTCCATGCCTTTGAGTTTACCTCAGAGAGGATCTCTGGAAGAAATAATCACTGAGGTTAGTCAACTGGAATGTTATTTAGAAAGGAGAAGTAAAAGCAACAGAATAGTTGAATTACCTAGATATTTGGTTCCATAATAAATATTTATGTGGTACTTTTAACTAATGAAGGGCTAAATGGGGACAGAACATCATAGAAGGGGTTATAATAAGAATAGTTTCAGACAGTTGTAGGTTGAACATAAGGAAAAACTTTGTGATCTCAGTCAGCTCATGGGAAATGGTCAGTGTTCACAAGAGATGCTTAAGATTAAATAAAGCCAATTGCTAAGTACAGATTTTTGTTGTTCAAATTCCAGTGGTCTCTCTGTGTGGGTGTATATGTATGTACTATGATTTTACCCATTCTAAATTTGCTATAGATTGCCACTTAGATAGGTTGAAATTTAGTCCAGGTCCCTGCATTTCTAGGAAGCTTTTTGTTTCCAAACTTTACTCTGTGTAAGAGCCAGTGTTTGCTTTGTATGCAGACTCTGGAGCCTATGTCAGAGATTCAGATTCAGTAAGTCTAGGGTAGGATGCAAGACTGCAATTTTAACCAGCTTTGAAAGTGCTTTGAATGTAGGAAGTCCCTTGATGACTTTTTGGAATGCAAGTTACCTAGCTGTCAAGCCATGCTGGTAGTTCTTGAAAGGTGTGCGTGTGTTGGGGGGGTTTGCTTGATTTTCTTACCCCTTTTACCTTTTAAGAATTTTATAAGGTCTGTGTCACAGTAGAAATATTAGATACTGCGAGCAAACAAATATTAAAATCACAGAAAATTATACTACTTTGAGAATGCTTTTAACATTTAAATATATTTCTTTATGGACTCTCTTTTGCATAAGTGTATAAGTGACTGTATGTCCCCCACCCCATGGAGTCATATTATAAGGTTTTAACAAAACCTTTTTTTAAACCTATCATGAACATCTTTTCATCACCAGTAATTGTACATTTATATCATTATTTTTAATAGATGCTCTTTTAAGTTATGTAATCAGTCCTCTGTTGTTGGACATCTAGATTTTTCTCCAATATTTCACTATTATAACCATGGTTGTGATCAATATCCTTGTGTGTGTGTATAAATGTGTGTGTGTGTGTATATATATATAATTATGTAAATTTTAATTTAATCTCTACATTGTGATTTCAGTTAACATTTTTTTTTGGGGGTAGGGCACAAAATGTAAGCTATTTACTATTTGGCCGTTTTTGTTGTTTGTTTTTTTCTTCTAGTTTTATTGAGATATAATTGACATACAACACTGTGTGAGTTTAAGGTGTACAGCGTAATGATTTGGCTTAACATCATGAAATGATTATCACAGTAAGTTTAGTGAACATCCATCATCCCAAATAGATACAAAATTAGACATAGAAAAAATTTTTTTCCTCATGATGAGAGCTCTTAGGATTTACTTTCTTAACAATTTTCATATCATACAGCATTTTTTTAATTGAGTTATAGTCGTTTTACAATGTTGTGTCAAATTCCAGTGTAGAGCATAATTTTTCAGTTATACATGAACATACATATATTCATTGTCACATTTTTTTGCTGTGAGCTACCACAAGATCTTGTATATATTTCCCTGTGCTATACAGTATAATCTTCATAGAATAGTATAATATTCTATATTTTGAAATACAGCAGTCTTAATTATCTTTATTGTGTTGTACATTACATCTCTAGTACTTATTTATCTTATAAATGGAAGTTTGTATCTTTTGACTGCACTAACACTCATCTTTTAGTGGGACCAGCAGCATGGACATCACCTGGGGACTTGTTGGAACTGCAGGTTCCTAGACCTCATCCCAGACCTATTGAATCAGAATCTATCTCTTAGTAACATCTGCAGGTGATTTATGTGCACAGTAGAGTTTGAAAAGCACTGAAATAAGGGGCTAGTTCCAAGAGCTAGCTGAATCAGAGGAGGAATTCCCTTAATACACCAACATGAGCTTTATATTATATCATATATACTGATTCCTGGCATCCACTCCAGACTTTCCAAATTGGACTCTCCAAGAGATGGGGCCTAGGAACTTACTTTTAAAAGTTCTCCAAATAATTGTATATATAGCCAGAATTGGGGGCCTCTCATTTGGAGCAAATGTTGTAAATATATAAAGCACATTTTAATTTACACAAAGAACAACCATTGCAATTTTCTGTTCTGAAAGGAATGTTAGAATTAGTGGACTTAGTTGATAAAATTTTTGGATATCATTTCATTTTCTGCATATTTGGAATTGGGAAAAACGAACTTTAGAATCCCAGAAGGATAAGGGCATCATCTTTTAATTACTTTCCTGTGAGTACTATGCAGTTTGTAATATACAATTTCTCATTTTTTTCCATTAAGTTTTCTTTATTATATAGTTAAACAATTTTGTAGAAAAACATCCCAGTGAGCAGTTTAAATTATTCTAGATCCTTTCCTAATCTTGTTTATATTTATGTGTGTGTATCATGTATAAGATTGGCATGTCTACACTTTTGTCTTGTTATCAACTTGATACATGTTTTCTATTTATTAACATCATTAAAATATGTAAGCTATATTTTATTGTATTCACGCCACCTCTTAATCTTCCTTGAAATTAGAGAAGTTCTTTTCTTTTTTAAAAATTTTATTTTTGCATGTTTGATTTGAAATTCGTAACTCAGCATAAGGTTTTTATACATTTTTCTCTTGATGGCATTTCCCCCATTGTAGATATTTGAGCCTTGTGTAACAATTCTTAACAGCCTCATATCCATTTATTTAGAATACATTGACCTTTGGCAGTGCAAAGAACTAGGAGAGACAGATTTTACTGCTGATATTTGACTTTGTGGATGTCAAAAACAAGCCCTTTGATGATGTGGATCAGATTTAGGATTTGCCCATAAACATCTGGATTTCTTTTTTATTTTAATTAATAGACTTTACTTTTTAGAGCAGTTTCAGGTTCACAGCAGAATTGAGTAGAAAATACAGAGAGTTCACACAAAGCCCTCGCCACCCACACATATACACTCCCCTACCCTCAAAATCCCTCATCAGTGTGGCATATTTGGTACAATCGCATAAACATCTGCATTTCAACAGTTTGTCATACTTTATGGTTTATGTAATTTGATGTTTTAATGCCTTAGTGGAAAGGCTTTGACCTATTGTTCTTTGTAAATTACTTGGTAAATTGATAATTTACTGTGAGTGAGGGCTATCAGTCATAAGTTTTGTTTAGAAGACAATTTTAGTTCATGATGTTGAAAGACCCGGTCAGATGTTACTTAAAGTCCTGTTTAGTAACTTTTAGGAGTCAGTCAGAAGAGTTTGTAAGTTTTATCCACTAACGACTTGACAATCAGTAGCACTTTACTTTTACACGTGGAAACACAACCAGTTTTTGCTTTACTTCTGCTAGTAATTTGTTATTTGTTTTCTTGATGGAACTGAGTTTTTGTATAGTGGGACTTTTTTCCAATTGAAGGAACATCATAGATATGTGAGATTTTTTGTTATTTGACTGTTTCTAAAATGTATTTGAGTGTACTTGTAATAAGCTTCACTGTGAGGTCAGATATGTGATTGTGTGCTTTTCAAGGTAATTAAACTGGCCTCCTTTAAGTAGCATCTAACAGTGAGACATCTAAGAAGTCTAGCTATAGTCTTTGAACTGAACCAAAACTGGCACTGACTGAAAAGAAAGATTAAAAAAATAAAAGACATAGTTGACTGTAGCAGGTTGACTGTAGCAGGCTGACCTGTTGAGTGAGCATTCTAATATGCTTTGATTATAGTAGTGAATATATTCCAGGCAATGCAATGGAAGTAAGTTTAAAAATCCATACTTCCGGGGGAGGGTATAGCTTAGTGGTAGAGTGCATGCCTAACATGCAGGAGGTCCTGGGTTCAATCCTCAGTATAGTACCTCCATTAAATAAACAAACAAACAAACCTAGTTACCTACCCTCTCCCAAAAAAACCCCAAAATTTTTAAAAATTAAGATAAAAATCCATACTTCCATAGCTAAAGTGTCTATCAAAATTGTGGAGAAACTTGTTTTCGTTTTATTTTTGTTCATCGCCTAAAAACACTTTGGGGAGAAGTATATTTTTAGACAGCTCTACATTTAATTGTGAAATTAGAATTAGATAATAATGTGAAAATAGCTGAATTTCCAATAAAGTTAAAAATAATTAAAAAATATAAATATGCTAGAATTTCTGTTTCTGAATAAATATTGTTTTCTGAAGTATTCACTCTGGGATACTTTTGCTCTTAAAATATTTTTGTTATGACCCCTCTTGGAAATGTTTCCAGATTCTGTTAGAGTTATACAAGAAAATGCTTCACTGCATATAAGCACACCCCAAATAGTGTTATTTAGTTTAATTTCCCACTGTCTTCATAAGACCCAGACCTCATGGTACAATACTCTCATAGGCAAAGAATGATTACGCTGAAGGGAGATGGGATAAAGCTTGCTTAAATGTATATGTTCTAGTTTCTTTGTTTAAAAGCTAGTCACATGACTTTATTAAATATAAACCAAAGACAGATGTTATCACAAAATGAGAGTGAGAGTAACAGGAGACAGACTTGATTTGAGAAATCCAGTAATTTTTCTCGTTAGTTCAACAAGTTAGTTTTGAACAAGCTATCTGCTTGATAGATAAGATAACAAATTGACACATCTAGTTCGGTGAATAATTGCACCCCAAAGATATCCATGTCCTAATCTCTGGAGCCTATGAATATGTTGTTACCTTACATTGCAAAAAGGACTTTGCAAGTACCATTAAATTCAAGATCTTGTGATAGGTAGATTACCCTGGATTATCTGGGTGGGCCCAGTGTAATCACAAGGGTCCTTATAAGAATTAGGAAAGATGGCAATAGTCAGGAGGAGATCTGACAGTGGAAGCAGAGTTTGGAGTGATGCGAAAGTGGGCAATGAGCCAAGGAATTTGGGCAACCTCTAAAAGGTGGGAAAGGCAAGAAAACAGATTCTCCCCTAGAGCGTGCAAGAGGAACACAGCCTTGCCAACACCTTGATTTTAATTGAGTGAGATGCATTTTGGACTTCTGATCTCCACAGCTGGAAGATAATAAATTTGTGTTGTTTTAAGCCACTAAAGTTGTGGTAATTTGTTATAGCAGCAATAGGGAATGAATATAGTATACTCAGTTGCCATTCATTCACTTGTTCATTCGCTCAGCAAATAAATGTTCAGTGCCTACAATGTATCAGAACTGTGCTAGGTTCTAGGGACTTAATGAGGGAAAAAAGCAGACACAGATTCCATTTTCATAAAGCTTACAGTAGAAGGAGTTTATAGTTAGTAAGAAGCCTTGGAGGTTGGAATTAGTGAAAAGATGAAAGGACTGTTAAATATAGATTTGTTTGAAAGAAATGGCAGGGTTGGGAATAGCAGGCAACAACATACCACTCCTTTACTAGTTTTCTTTTTTATTTTGAGATAATTTGTTACTAACAGAAGAGGTGTGGGGTCGGGGGTGGTGTGGGGGCAGGGAGGGTATACCTCAGTGCTTAGCATGCACAAGGTCCTGAGTTCAATCCCCAGCACCTCCATTAAAAAATAAATAAACCTAATTACCTCCTCCCCCTAAAAATAAAATTTTTAAAAATTAAAAAAAACAGAAAAGGTGTAAAGATAGTCTAGAAGTTCCCGTGTGTCCTTCACTCAGTTTCCTCTTATGCTCATATTTTAACCAGAGAACATTTATCAAAACTTAAGAAATTAACTAAGTGCTATTAATTATAAAGCACAGAACTTGTTCAGATTTTACCAGTTTTCCCACTGCTGTTCTTTTCTCAATGCTATGATCCAATTTAGGATCCCTCATTGCATTTAGTTATTATGCCCCTTTAGTCTCTTCCATTCTGTGACAGTTCTTCAGTCTTTCCTTTGTTTTTCATGATCTTGACCTTGTGAAGAATGTTGCTCAGTTATTTCGTAGAATGTCCCTTAATTTGGATTTGTCTTATGTTTTCACATGGTTAGATTTATGCTATGAATTTTGGTAAGAATACCATAGAAGTGATGTACCCTTCTCAGTGCATCATAGCAGGGGCTATATCATGTTGATGTGGATTACTGGTTATGATAACCTTGATTATTTGGTTAGTGTGGTGTCTGATAGGTATTCTCTGTTATAAATTAATATTTTCCCTTTGTAGATTAATAAATATCTTGGCAGTAGATACTTTGAGACTATGTAAATATGTTTCTCCTCAAACTTTCCCTTATTTTTTTTTGGCATCCAGTGGTGTGTTTTGCCTGTAATAAGTGTTACTGTGGTGTTCTAATGGTGACTTTCTATTTCCCATATTTCTTCTACACTTACTAATTGGAATTATCTCTTAGTTTTATGTGGTCTCTTCCTAAGTATGACCGTTAAGTTTCTGAAAACCCAACAATCAGGGAATTTATGGCTGAGGAACTTTAGTATATCTTAAGTTATTAAAAATAGTGTCATACACTTTGCCTTTATCAAAATTAATATTAATTGAGAACTTATACAGTACTTACTTTGAATATCTTATTTAATCCTTACAATAGTTATATGAGGAAGGGATGATTGATTTTCAGATGATAGACCTGAGGTTTAGATACATTAAGTAACCTATCCAAAGGGGTAGAGCAGAAATTTATATTCCATCAATTATATATATAAACATTTACATTGATGATTTAAGAATTTCTTCCTCATTAGTTATTTGAGCAGATCACTCATATTTTTAACCATTTTACAACAAATGATTTCTTAAATGGACCCTGTTTAAAATAAGGCTCTTTTTTGCCCCCCAGATGAGTTAAAACTTAATTTTTGACATCAGGATCAGCATCAAAGTCTCTAGTCTGAGAAATCCTCATTCCTGTAAAATAAGATTCTTGACATTAAGCTAACTGCTGAAGCTCAAGACGTACTAGTTAATGGTGTCATTTAACTCCACTCTCTGGCTTGGAGTCTCTGAGGAACAGTTTCATGGTTGGGTTTCCATGGTTCAATGTCTGGCCTTCACCTTCTGTCAGTGTCCAGAGGTGGTTGGACATGCTGGGGAGACTTGACTTCTGTTAACTCAAATGCCTAGATCTAGGACACAAATTTATAATTTATAATTAATTAATTAATTAGACCTAATATAGTTATTAGGTCATATGCTCTAATTGGTCTGTAGGCTTAGATACATGGGAAGCTAAATTGTAATCAGAAGCTGGCTTGGTAAGTATAGAGTCAGAACAAAGAAAGTAGATGTTCCTGTGTGTCCTGCTAAGACAATAGACTGAATGAGCTGAATGCTCAGATCCTAAGTGGATGAGGATATCCTCTTTATTCAATAGTACTGGAAGACAAATGAACCTTGTTTTGTCTGTGGTTCATTCCCCTTTCTACATGTTACCTTGACCACCATTGGTGAGTACTTTTCTTTAAGTATTAATACCGCTGCTGTCTAAAAGCTTTAACAGGCTCATATGGCCAAACTATGACTATTATATGCTGATTTCTTGATTAATACTTTGATGTTACCATTTATAAATTATAATTACCCTAGCATATGTTTATTTCATTTAGTTTAGTTCTGGGGTTGGTACACTTGTCTCTCTCTGGAAAGTGGTTTGTGAATGAGGTATCTGTAGTCATTGCTGTGAATATTGTTTCTGAGAGGCAGAGCTTTGAACTGGAAAGTGCTTGGGATTCAGAATAGAGCAGACCTAAGTCCCAGTGTTACCTGTGCCAGTTAGGTACCTTGGGCAAGCTAATCAGCTTAGTATTTTGGAGCTTTACTTTTTCACTTTTTTTTAAAGAAGAGTATAATGAATATTTCTGATATACAAAAAAGAATAAAGAATAACACATTGAAAATTGTTTACCTACTACTCAGCTTGAGAAATAAAACATTGAGGATTAGAGATAATGTTTATAATGCTTATAAAGCACATGGTACATGTTTGAGTATTCAATAAATGTTAGTGATAAACTATGAGCAACCTCATATTTATCCAGACTATTCATTGATAGACTGCTTTGTAAGTTAACCATTTTGAATCTTCATAGCATTCATTTTTAGTTGAACAAGATATTTTATAATACAGTTTTCATAGCATTGTTGATGATTTCTTCCTTCTTTCACATTTGCAGAAACAGATCCATATAGCCTCTGACCTGGTTCTGTAGTTCATTTTTGGTGTTTGCATTAAGAGACATAGCTGATAAGGCCATAGTTTACCCTTTGGAAATGAAATGCTTCTTATCTTGAATAAATACATATGCAGGTTAGTCATGTTGGTATTGTGCCTTGTCTCAGGAAAGGTTTTGTGTACATTTTTGGCATTCCGTATATTATAACAGATTAAGTGTTTAGTTAACATTCATAAAAGGATAGTATTTCTTTTAAAGTTGTGTGGAGTAGTTGAAATGTATTTGGTAAATTTGTATTTGACCTCTATTATATTTATCAGCCATATAAATTAATATTTAAAACACTGAAAATTTGATATTTGATGCTTTTTTGGGTGACTTTACCTAGAGACAGTAAATTTAGGGATCATTTTTGTAGATTCTAATTCTCCTGGCTTCTGACTGTGTCACCTCCATTAGGTATCACTGCTCCCTAGTTTGCCTTTTGTGGTTCGTCATTCCTTTCTTGAGTAAGAACTCTCCCCATTGGCAATGTGTAAAAATTACCTTATCAAAGTGGTTATCATTAATACAATAGAGTGTGTGTGTCTGTCTGTATTTAAGGAGGATTACTATAGTGGCTGAAAACTTTCCTCTGGATTTTGGTGCTAGTTTGACAGGTTTACTTTCCACTTGCTGAATTAGAAGTGGACCTTTGAAGATCTTGGCCGTACCTTTCTAGTGGACTTTACCTTCAGCAAAATGTCTGAGACAGCAGTGGCAGTTTTATAAAGTTGTTTACTCTTAATGCTGACTACTTTTGATCCACAGGATCAAAGGATAAAGTGGAATAGTTAAGTTTGGCACATGAAAGACATATATTCTGCTAATTTAATCAGAAGGCATCAAAATTTATTCATTATTCTTCAGAGTAGATCTGCTGATCTATCATGAGAGGTGACTTCTAGCTTATTACAGGGACATTTAGGACTTATTAGTCATCTTACGTTATAAGAAAAGCATAAACACTTGTTTCCAGCTCTCTTCTAAGTTTGTCATTCCTTTGTTTTGTTCTTTGAGTTCCTTAACTCTTTTTTTTTCAGACTTTTTAAAAATCAAGATACAATTGACATATAATATTGTATAAGTTTAAGGTGTGTACCTGTTGGTTTATAAATTTATATATTGCAATCTGATTACCACAGTAACATTAGTTAACACCTTTATCATGTATGTCACATATTTATCATTTTTCTATTGAGAACAGTTAAGATGTAGTCTCTTAGCAACTTTGAAGTTTATCATACAATATTGTTGACTGTAATCACTATGCTGTACATTAGATCTCTGTAACTTATTTATCTACTAGTTGTAAGTTTGTACCCTGAAATCACATCTCCCAAATTCCCCTTCCCCGCCCCAAGACCCTTGTAGCCATTATTCTACTCTCAATTTTCACAAGTTCAGATTTTTAAATTCCACATATAAGTGATATCATACAGTATTTGTATCTCAAAGGGATATCTGCACACCCATGTTCATTGCAGCATTCACAATAGCCAAGATATGGAAACAACCTAAGTATCTATCAAAGTGCCCATCAACAGAAGAATGGATAATGTTAATGTGATTTATATATGTATACATTCATGTGTACATATGAATAATATGAATATTATTCAGCCATGAGAAGGAAGGAAATCCTGCCATTTGCAACAACATGGAAAGATCCTGAAAGTATTATGCTAAGTGAGAGAAGTCAGACAGGAAGACAGATACTATATGAGTCCCTTAACTCTTTTTTAAAATAAGTTTTATTGTGGCAAAATGTACATAACATAAAATTTAACATTTTAACCATTTTAAGTGTACAATTCAGTGGCATTAAATACTTTCACCATCACTACCACCATCTCCAGAACTTTTTCATCATCCCAAACTGAAACTCTGTACCCATTAAACAATAAATCCCCATTGCCACTCTTCCTTACCCTTAGTAACCACTATTTTACTTTCTGTCTCTATGAATTTGCCTATTATAGGTACTTCAAATCAGTGGAATTATACAATATATGTACTTTTGTGTCTGGCTATTTCACTTTAGCATAATGTATTCAAGATTCATTCATGTTGTAGCATGTATCAGAATTTCATTCCTTTTTGAGACTGAACAATATACCATTGTATGTATATACCACACTTGTTTTATCCATTCTTCCATTAATGGACATTTGTGTTGTTTCCACCTTTTGGCTACCATAATAATGCTGCTATGAACATTACTGTACAAATATCTGTTCAAGTCCCTTATTTCAATTCTTTTTGGTATATACCTAGAAAGTGAAATTGGTGGATCGTATAGTAATTCTGTGCTTTATTTTTTTAGGAACCACCGTAGTGTTTTCCACAGTGGCCGTGCACCATTTTACATTACTACCAGCAATGCACAAGCGTTCTAATTTCTCTACATCCTTGCTGATACTTGTTATTTTCTGTTTGTATTTTTTTAATAGGCATCCTAATGGGTATGAAGTGGTATCTCATTCTGATTTTGATTTGTAGTTCTCTAATGACTAGTGATGTCAAACTTCTTTTTCTGTGCTATTCATTTGTGTTTCTTTTTTGGAAAAATGTCTATTCAAGTCCCTTGCCAACTTTTGAATTGGGTTATTTGGTTTTTGTTGTTGTTGTTGAGTTGTAGGAGTTCTTTATATGTTCTGAGTATTAATCCCTTATCAGATACTAGTTGCAAATATTTTCTCCCATACTATGGATTGCCTTTTCACTCTCTTACTAGTGCCTTTGATGCACAAAAGTTTTAAATTTTGATTAAGTTCAATTTACCTGTTTTATCTTTTGCTATCTATATGCTTTCGGTGTCATGTTTAAAAATTCATTGCTAAACCCAGTCATGAAGCTTTTTTAGCCCTATGCTTTCTTCTAAAAGTTTTACAATTTTAGGTCTTACGTTTAGCTCTTTGATGCGTTTTGAGTTAATTTTTGTTTATGGTGAAAGGTAAAAGTAACCACTATTCTACTTTCTGTTTTTACAAGTTCTTCATTCTTTTGCACATGGATACCTAGTTTCCCCAACCTTTTTTTGAAAAGACAATCCTTTCTCCATTGAATGATCTTGATATTCTTGTCAGAAATCATCTATGTGACTGTATATGTGAGGGATTATTTCTGGCTCTGTAATCTATTCTATTGATATTTATACCTGTCTTTATTCTAGTATCACAGTTTTGTAGCTTTGTAGTAAGTTTTGAAATTCAGAACTCCAACTTTGTTCTTCTTCTAAGATTGCTTTGGGTATTTGAGGTCCCTTCAGATTCCATATGAATTTTAGGTTGTTTTTATTTTTATTTTTGCAAAAAAATGGGATTTTGATAGGGATTGCATTGAATCTTCAGATCTCTTTTGGCATTGACATCTGAAATCTTAACAGTATTAAGGCTTTCAGTCCATAAACATGAGATGTGTTTCTGTTTCTATTTATGACTTCTTTAATTTCAGCAATGTTTTGTAGCTTTAAGTGTTATAAGTCTTTTGCCTCCTTAGATAAGTTTGTTACTACATATTTTATTCTTTTTGATGCTATTATAAACGGAATTGTTTTCTTAATTTCCTTTTTGGAGTATTTATTTTACTGTATAGAAACACAACTTATTTTTGAGTGTTGATTTTGTATCCTGCAACTTTGCTGTATTAGTTTATTAGTGTTTGATTTTGAGTGTCAGGAAAAGGAGGCTAACCACTACTAAAAAGGAAAAAAAATGATATTCTTTTAAGTTAACAGAAATAAAGGGAACAGCTAAGTAAAATAAATAAAACCTAAAACAAGATGGAAGGAGTAAAATTAAATATATTATTTGCTATTTCAAATGTGGACATATTGCACTTGCTTGTTAAAAAACTCAGACTTTCAGATGGAGTTAAAAGACAAAACCCATATGTGTTGTTTACTAAAAAAGTACTTAAAACAGTGACAGAACAATGTTAAGATGAAGGTATAAACCAACAAAGAGAGAGCAGGAATGACAGCCAATATTAGTATTTATCACAGAAGAAAAAAAGTAAAGTTAGAGCATTAAACAGGATATTATAAAGTTATTTACTTCACAGTTTAAGAAGATAAAAAGACCTTTGATAAGGGTTTGTAGGCACCAAAAAATGTTGGCTAATATTTTAAACTCAGAACTTGTAATAGATTAAAGGAAAACGGATAAACATAGTCAACAAGCCACTAAAAAAGTTGGTCAAATGTGTGGCCTGAAGAAAACCTTAAGTTAAAGAAAAGAGATTTTGTATTTTGTGTTATTCGATAAAATTAGAAATAAATAATGAGACAAATAACCAAAAGATTCTTATATAATTGGAGATCAGAAATCATACTCCTAAATAAATTTTGAATCAAGGAGGAAATATCAAAACTTAAATTATAAACAACCTAGAAAGCAATGAAAAGAGGACATTGCAACAAAACTTGTGTATCATTGCAGAAGCTATACCCAGAAGAAAATTTATCACCTAAAATGTCTTCATTATTAATGAACAATAACTAGAAGGAATTTCGTACCCATCTTACGACATTAGGGAAATAACAGTAAAATAAAGCAAAATAAAGGAAGAGGGAATTAGTAAAGATAACTGAAATTAATAAAAGTTATAAAAATAGGATAAGCAGCAAGGTCCTACTGTATAGCACAGGGAACTATATTCAATAGCTTTTAATAACCTATAATGGAAAAGAATATGTATAAACTAACACAATATTATAAATCAACTATACTTCAGTAAAAAATAGGATAAATACATTCTAATCTTTTTGGCTCTTTGAAAATGATTAACGAACCTGATGAAGGGAAATAAGAGGGCAAAACTACATGAGAGAAGAAATGAGAAATGTAATATAGCCATGCTTTGGAAAAGAGTAAAAGAATTATAGGAGAATATGATGTGCAAGTTTGACAATCAATTTTCCCAATATTTTACTATGAAACATTTCAAATACAGAGCAAAGTTGAAAGATTTGCTAAGAACATTTGTAATACCTACCATCTAAATTCTACCTTTAGCATTGATAACACATTTTAAATCTTAAGTAATGGATCACCCCGTAATCAAAATATAAATCCAAAATGTACCCAAGAAAAAGAAGAAAAGTTGAATAGGCCAGTTATTAAGAAGATGTAGAAAGGCGATTCAAGCTTTTATTCCCCCTCTTAACACCAAGGACAAGGAGCCATCTGAGAATATGCAATGCAGCATTGTTTGTAATAAAGAAAACTTGGATCATTCCAAATGCCCATCATGGGTGAATGTATAAGTTGTGATAGAACTGTCTAATGAAATGCTGTATAATAGTTAAAATAAAGAAACTAGGGCTATACATCTCAAAATACATAAATATAAAAATGTAATATTGAACAAAATAATTTGGAAAAGGATACATCACATGATAATCACCTATATGATTTAACATTTGTGAAACTGTTGTTTATGGATACAAACATATAATTTAAAGTTTTTTACAAACTTGCATGAATTAGAAACCTAATTCAGGTAGGGGTTACTTCTGGGAAGGGAAGGAAGAGGATAGAATCAAGGAAGGGTATATAGAGGACTTTATTATCTGTGATGTCTTGTTAAGATGTAAGCAAATTTGGCAAAATCTGAAAGTTCAACAAAGATGACTGTAATACCTTGCCCTTTATGCCTGAATTATTTTTATAATAATAATAAAAAAGAAAAAACACATCAGGAGTAAGTAGATTCAGAGCTTTACTTCTAGGTAACCTTTAAATGACAAGTGATTCCAGTGTTAAACTACTTAACTCTGGTCAATTTCATGAAGCCGGTATAATCTTAATACCAAATCCTTATATTGTACAAAAAAAGAAAACTATAGCTTAATCTCACATGTAAATGTAAATGTTAAAATCCTTGGTAAAATGTTAGCAAATAGAATTCACCGGTGGATCAGAAGAATGATATGCCGTAACTGGGTAGGCTTTGTTTCAAGATTTTAAGAATAATTCTGTATCAGGAATCTATCAGTAAACAATTTGATCATATTAGTAAGTGCAGAAAAAAACATTTCATAAAATTCAGCCACTCCTAGTTAAAAAATAAAAGTAACATAGGAATATAAGGAAATTACTGTTTGTGAAGATAAAAACAAAACTCAGCTGGCATGTAACTTAAATAAAAATCCAAAGACAATAAAAAAAAAACAAAACTCAGTAAACATTCTAAGCTGTGAGATAATAAAGCTCTTTTTGTTAAAATATAATAAAAGACAGTGATGACTGTAATTACAATTATGTTTCAATATTATAGGCATTTCAGCAGAATCAATAAGGTAAGAAAATAAACAGTACAAACATTGGGAAAGTGATAACTTTATCTCTTCTTACTGAAAAATCTCAATCTCTAGAAGCCCCCTGGAAAGGAAGTTAGAAGTGGAGGCCCAAAGCTTCATTTGTATACTAACTTTTAGAGCAATGATTTCTCAAGACAACAAGAGTCAAACCAGAGCCCACCCACTTGATACCAAAAACAGGTACAGTTCAAGAAAACAAAACTATAGACCAGTATCCCTCATGAACATAGATGAAAAAATGTTCAACATAAGATTTGCACATCGAATCTAGTAATGTATAAAAAGAACATGTGATGACTGTGTGGGATTTTCCCAGGAATGAAAGGATTGTTCATCATTCGAAAGTCAATGTAATTTGGCATATTAACAGACTATAGAAGAAAAGATATAATCATTTCAATAGATACAAGAAAAGCATTTGAAGAAATTCAATATCCATTCATGATAAAAAACTCAGCAAATTTACAATAGAAGGGAACCTTGTTAACCTGATAAATGGCATCTATTAAAAAATACAACTGTTAGAATGGCTTAAAACAGCTGACATCATACTTAATGGTAAAAGACTGAATGCTTTTTCTCCAACAAGGCAAGGATGTCTGCTCTCAACACTTCTAGTATGATGCTGTCAGTGTCATCATATTGGAATTCCTAGCCAATGAAATAAGAGACAAAAAATAAATAAAAGGAATGCAGATTGGAAAGGAAGAAATGAAACTATCTCACAGATACCATGATTATCTGCATAGGAAATCTCAAGGAATCTAAAAAAAGTTCCTGAAACTAAATGACTATAACAAGGTTGCAGGATATGAAGTTAATATTTAAAAAAACAATTTTATCTCTGTATAGTAGCAAAGAATAATTGGAAATCGCACTTTTTTAGAAGTATCATTTACAATAGCACCAAAAAATGAAATACTTGAGTGTAAATATAACAAAGTATGTGCAGAATTTGTATGCTGAAAACTCAAAAACACTGTTAAAGAAATCAAAGAAGACCTAAGTAAATGGACTGGGTGGTTGGAAGACTCACTATTGTTAAGATGTCAGTTTTCTCCATATGACCTAGAAATTCAAAATAATTATACCAAAATCCCAGTAGGAATTATTTTACATGTTGACAAGCTGATTCTAAAATTAATATAGAAAGGCAAGGAGCTAGAATAGCTAAAACAATTTTGATAAAGAAGAACAAGTTTGAAGAATTCGTGTTAACTAATTTCTGGACTTACTTTAAAATTATAGTAATTAATACATGTATGGTATTAGCAAAAAGGTAAACACAAAGATCAGTGGAACAGAATAGAGTTCAGAAGTAGACCCAAACAGATATAGTCAAGTGATTTTAAAAAGAAAAATGGTGCAATGGCAGTTCAGCATAGAAAGGATGGTCTTTTCAACAAAAGGTGCTGGAATAATTGGATGTGCATATTCGAAAAAATGAACCTTGACCTAACTCTCACACATTATACAAAATTTAACTCAAAATAGAGCATAGACCTAAAAGTAAAACAAAATTGTAAAACTTCTAGAAGAAAACATGTGAGAAAATCTTTTTGAATTTTGGTTGGGCAGAGAGTTCTTAGAACAATGAAAGCATGATCCATAAAAGAAAGAAATCAATAAATTGGACTTCATCAAAATTAAAATATTTTCCTGTGAAAGACACTGTTAAGAGAATGAAAAGACAGTCAACGGACTGGCAGAGAATATTTTCAAATCACATATGTGATGAAGGACTTGTATCCAGAATCTGTAAAGAACTATCAAAACTCAACAAAATAAAACAACCCAATTTAAAAATGAGCTAAAGATTTAAACAAATATTTCATCAAAGAAGATGGACATATGGCAAGTAAGCTTAATCATCTTAATCATCATTAATTGTTAGGGAAATTTAATTTTTTACATACTTTTCCAGTTTTATTGAGATATAATTGACATAGAACAATGTATAAGTTTAAGGTATACAAAGTAATGATTTGATATGTATATATTGTGAAATGATTATCACAAAAGGTTTCGTTAGCATCAAAGATACTATTTGAAGACATTGATTTATTATGCAGGTGGGTTTATAATATAGTTAAGAAATATAACAATTGCTACATTTTGCTGTATGAGAGGACTCAAATAACTACCTAACAGAGAATATCAATGATTATATAGGTCCTGAGAAAAGAAGTGACTGATGAAAATACATGCATACATACATATATAAATACAGTAAAATTAAATCATTCATTTGAGTGGTATTAGAAATGTGCAAGAGAATTTCTAGACTTTAATTTGGAACTTGATCTTCATTTCAGGACCGGAAATTAACCAAAGCTGAGCAGCAAAGGTTCAAGGAAGAAGCAGAAATGTTAAAGGGTCTTCAACACCCCAATATAGTTCGATTTTATGATTCCTGGGAGTCTATATTAAAAGGAAAGAAATGTATTGTATTAGTGACTGAACTTATGACATCAGGAACCTTAAAGACGTAAGTTGATCCTGATAGTGCCAATGGGGTTTTATTTGGAAATAATGTTCAGGAGTCATAAAAGTTGTTTGTAAAGTAGCACTACTTGATTAAAGAATTTGTAGAATCTGAATCTAGTGACTTTGTTTCAGGGCAGGTTAAAAAATTAGGATGTTAATGAAGTTTGTTAGAAAATACAGTGTTGAAAAATTAGTATTTATAGGATATAACAGAATTTTAGAATTAAAAATCATTATAGAGATAATAATTATAAGTCTATTGTTTTGTTTCTGACTAAAGTATTTAATTTGATGATATAACCACTTATTTGTAACTATTAAATATGGGATGTACTTTTTTTGTTTCCTAGCATCTTTGTACTAAAATTTTATGTGGTTAAACCCTCTGATGGCTTTATATGAGCAGTTATTAGGAAGAAGAGAAGGACTTTCTTTTAAAGGAAATTTTTAATTTTGATGCCATTTCACAAAAGGCCACTCTGATTGGAATAATTCTTGTTTTGAATTAAAAATGCTGTACTTAGTAGGATGTCTTCTCTAAGAATGAGGCCTTGATTTAAATTTTTTATGACAGTAGAAAACAACTCAGTGATGGCAATCATAGTACATACAATATTAGCTAGCTTACATGATTTACCCTAATGTGCTCATACATTAAGCTAGGTATGTTTGTTTACACGTGGTCTTTTGTTTCTTTGTGTAGGTACTTAAAACGATTTAAAGTCATGAAACCAAAGGTCTTAAGGAGCTGGTGCAGGCAAATTTTAAAGGGGTTGCAGTTCTTGCACACTAGGACTCCTCCTATTATTCACCGGGATCTGAAGTGTGACAATATTTTCATCACGGGACCCACTGGATCTGTGAAGATTGGTGATCTAGGACTAGCCACCTTAATGCGGACATCATTTGCTAAAAGTGTCATTGGTGACTAACATTTTATACTTTATTGATTGTATAAAGAGAGATTTTTTAAAAATTGTACATGTCTAGAACAAGGATTAGCAAACCACAGCCTATGGGGCCAAATCTGGCTTCACTGCCTATTTTTGTCAGTAAGGTTTTGTTAGAACACAGCCACACCCACTCACTTACATATTGTCTATGGCTGTTTTTGCACTGCAGCGCCAGAGTTGAGTAGTTGTGATAGAGCCCATATGGATTGCAAATCCTGAAATATTTGTCATTTGGCCCTTTTCAAGTTCTAACTCTTACAAGTTAGAAGTTTGCTGACCCCTGGCCTAGAATGTGAATTTGCTTTGAAATATCTATTATATATTGACTTATTTCAGAGACATCCTAGTATATTTCTATTGTGGGATATATTTAAGATTATTGAAAGCCTCTGAGGACTGAAGAGAGATTTAATTTAATTCAGAAAAATTTAAATAGCTAAAAAGAAGATTAGAAATAAAAACAGATTTTGGTAATCACTACATAATTTTGAGCAATGCAAATTACACTTTATCGGTATGGAGAGTTAAGGAAATTCTTTTTTTTGGAAGGGGAAGTATTAAGGTTTATTTATATTTAGAGGAGGTACTGGGGATTGAACCCAAGACCTTATGCATGCTAAGCATACACTCTTACTACTTGAGCTATACCCTCCTGCTGAAGGTTAAGGAAATTCTTTAAGTGCTTTATATAGCAATAGCAAGTATTCAGTTAATTTTATATTTATATATTTGCTTTTAGGGAGCAGAAATTAACTCAGGTAATCCTTATGATAAAGGGAATGTGATCTTAGTGGATATATTTTTCTTTTTAATAAAAATGTGGTTGTGGTATTTTGTAGGGACTCCTGAGTTTATGGCCCCAGAGATGTATGAAGAACACTACGATGAATCTGTAGATGTCTATGCTTTTGGAATGTGTATGCTGGAGATGGCTACTTCGGAGTACCCTTATTCGGAGTGCCAGAATGCAGCTCAAATATACCGTAAAGTAACTAGTGTAGGTATTAACTTTATTTTTCTTACCTCACAAATTGCCACATTTCATGGTAAAGTCAACTTAGTCAAACTTAATTTTGGTTCAGTTCTGTGTAACAGTGCTAAATTTAACATAATTGTAATGAAACAAGCTTAGATTTATGCTATATACCTAATATTCTATTGGGGGTCATATAATATGTTCTGTATTAGTATCTTTGAGGAAAATATATTCTATTGGGGGGTCATATAATATGTTCTGTATTAGTATCTTTGAAGAAAATGTACTGGTAAATCATCTATAGCCATTTGTACAAAATTTTTAGATATTTACTAGATGGATCTTATTTTCTAAAGCTAAATAATAAAAATTGGCTAAATAGTTTTGAAGTTTTCTTCTAGTTCTAAAAGCCTGATTGTAAAATGGCATTCAATGGATACAGTATTTGATTCCCTCCTATGAGTAATTTTTTGCATTAGAAATTGCAAAGAATGCAAAGATGAGTAAGAGGTGTTTGCTGCCCACAAAGAGTGTATGTTTTTAGTAGGGCAATGATATGAATTCACAAATAACTATAAAAATAAGAGGATGAGAGTATAGTAAGGGATGTGATGGAGGAAGAAGCAAAGTGTTAGGATTATTCAAAATAGGTTTACTTCGTATCCAGTTGGGTTGCTCAAGATAGGCTGCAAAAGAGATTGTTAGAATGTTTCAGGTAACTAAACAGGTACTATTTTAAAATGCATAATGTATGCTATATGCTTTCATCTTTATATCCCTACAAAATGGCACTGTCTTCAGTTTACAAATGATGAGACTGAGAATCAGAGGTTGTGGCTTGCCCAAATTCGCAAAGCTACTAATAATGGTGGATTTTGACCTCAAGTCTGACTGTAGAAGTTTGTTTAGGGAGACAATAAGTAATTCAGAATGTGGGACAGCCTATAGGACAAATGACCTATTTTCTCTAACAAATCAATTTCATGAAAGAAAAAAGAAAGGAGAGACTGTTACAGAATACAAGAGACTTAAAAGTTGTGATGAGCTGGTAAATATTTAACAACTGATTCTCTGAAAAAGAAAAAGCACTGATTTCCAGCATTTGCTGATTTCCTTGGTGTAAATGCTCCTACTATGACTGATTTCAATTCACCAGTGTGACCGCACTGAATGTAGGGTTAAGAAGGGATGCACAGTGCACTCATATAGTATTTCCACCATACAGATACAAAAGATGTAAACAACCTCAAGATCATAAATAATAGTAAAATAATTAAGGAGTGGTGTTTCCAGTATTTATTACATTGGCTTTTAATATAATTTATTTAATTGTAAGTTTATATAAATTAACTTTTGTAAGTGTCCGTGTTTAACAATCGGCTTGCACAATTCCTGAAAATGTCATAATTGGCTCTTGTGAGCTGGTATGAGCCAGATCCATCGCACCATATGTGTAATGTATGGACCTTGTTTGGATCCTGATTTGAGCAGACCAACTATAAGAAGACATCATTTAGATAATTTGAAACATTTAAGTATGAATTGGGTTTTAGATGGTATTAAGCAATTATTCATGATTATTTTAGGTGGGATGATGAAATAATATCTGTTAGAGATAGAAACTGGAGACTTTATGGGTGAAATGACATGATGCCTAGGATTTGCTTTAAAATATTCCAGGATAAAAATGGTGTGGGGGTAGATAACTGAAACAAGGTTAAGAAAAGATGCTTGTTGTTGAAGCTGGTGATGATTACATGGGCCTTCTTACAGTACTCTACTTTTGAGTACATTTGAAAATTTCTATAACAAATAGCTGAGAAAGAGAGATAAGGCTAGAATGTCCATTTAGTTTGGGTCCATATATTATATGACCACAAATAGAAAAGAGTCTGTACTTGATTTTGTAAATTGCGACTCCCCAGTGTTTTTCACCTAGAAGCAGAGAAAGGCAATAATTATCCAGGGCTGGGGAATGGGTAAGAGATCGGTGGAGAGGTCAAAGAGGACTTTTGCTATAAGTAGAATAACATAACTCCATTTTTTGAATGGTTACATTATTCTTTTATATTAAAGTCACAAAAATGCCGTATCAAAATTCAGATTTCCATCTATACTAAAGCTTCTTGAATTTGAGGTCCAGAGTAACTCCTAATCTCACCAGATTTACCTAGCATTTGACACTGGACTTTCTGATTCTGTATTCTGTGACAGACACAGAACTAGATCTTAGATTGCCTCATTCCATGATAATTATATCTTATATTATATCTTTCTGATTCTAGCTTAATTTGGAATTTTCTATTAAATGATGGCAGTGATCTTGTATTATTTTTTAAATCTAAAACTCATAAGGGTAATAGAATGTAAAATGAGCATTTAGGCAGCTGTCATAGTTATTATAGGAACGTTTTGAATTATCTTGACCTAATTAATTTTTTCTTTTTTTTAATTGAAGTACAGTCAATTACAACGTGTCAATCTCTGGTGTACAGCACAATGTCCCAGTCATGCACATATATATGTATTTGTTTTCATATTTTTTCCATTAAAGGTTATTACAAAATATTGAACATAGTTCCCTGTGCTATAGAAAAGAAACTTTTTTTTATCTATTTTTATATATAGTGGCTAACATTTGTAAATTGACCTGATTAATTTTATATTGAATACCTAGAATCTGATAATTAATTTAAGGTTCTCTCAATATTTTAAAATTGCTTGAGGATGAAAGTAATATAGATTTCTCAAAAGTTAAATATATGTAACAACAATGACAAAAATATATAATATGTATACATATACTGATTGCTCATTGTATCCAGCCATCCTAGAAGACTTTGAAATATAGATTTGCAATATTTGCGATAGAGAAGCCCTTATTTGGAATTTTTATAAGTATTTTTGATAACATTGATTATTCTGATTCCAAAAAATACTTGTTTGTTTTATTTTACTAGTTGGGGTTATACTGTATGTACATTTTGGGATACTATTTTTTTCCTTACTTAATGTTGCAGTATGGGAATTCTCCATGTTATTAATTACCTCGAGAATATTTTTGGTTTCTGTGTATTAACATATGCATATATGTGTATATCCATAATTTATGTAACATTACCTCTGTTATCGGAGATTTAGATTGTTTTACAGTTCTTCACTGCGATTTGTAGAGCTTTGACCAAATCTTTGTCAAAAAGTTGTTAAACTTGCACTGTATGTATATTTATCTCATTTAAAATTTACATATGGTTTAGTGGCTTTAAAAAATCATTATTTTACTAAGTGTCATGTTGATTTGTGTTTTCAATTGCTTAATTTGGGACTAGAAACCATTTTTCTTCTTCCAGGGTATAAAACCAGCCAGTTTCAATAAAGTCACTGATCCTGAAGTGAAAGAAATCATTGAGGGTTGTATTCGTCAAAACAAATCTGAGAGGTGGGTGCATATGTAGTGAAATGACATAACTGATGGATACATTTTTCTCTTATCTTGCACTGACCTTTGAGTCATGCTCGGTATGACTTTTGAGTGGAAGCCAAACCATACTGTCTAGAGTGAAGTATATCAGTGCATCTTGTTTGCCATTTTAGACTTTGATATCATGTGCTGAATTTTTCTTGAACCTAAACATTTAGGTTGTGTTTTTCTGTGTGTGTTGTGACAAGTTTCATCACCTTCAGCCATCAGTTTAACAGTCAGTGTGCCCCCTCCCACGTTAACTTGCTTCTAACAGTTGATAGTAGAGAGCTTCTGCAGTATCACCTTCAGATATGTACAAAAATGTTTTTTTTTATGATAGTTAAAAAAGAGTTTAACCACCAACTCACCAAATATTTTTTATTTCCCCCTATGTCTTTGTGTCATGATAATGGTAAAGCTGATAGGATTATTTTTGTTCAAGAAATAGCATTTTAGATTTATCTGTATCACAATTCATTTGTTCTTATGGACAACTCCTTTTAGTTTTAGCTTATATTTCTCTTTGATTTGAGCTTTAGATAGCTGCTGATTTAAACTGGTAGGTAGTGTTTTTATTTTTACCTATTTATTGATTATGATTAATAAAGGTGATAGAATCTTTATAGAAATTATTTCCACCAGCATTTCACTGATTGTCCCCCATTTTTACTAATTATCTAAGTTTATGTTGCATGTCTGAGAATATAAAAAAAACCACTAAATAAATCCTGTTTAATTATAGCTTTATTATACAACATTAGTGTTTGTACTAACCGGCTATTTAGATACATACATATTTTTAAAATTTTTTTATTGTTTTTTTTGTTGGGGAGAGGTAATTAGGTTTCTTTCTTTCTTTCTTTCTTTCTTTTTTATTTTTAAAGAAGGTACTGGGGATTGAACCCAGGACCTCGTGCATCCCAAGCACACACTCTACCATTGAGCCACATCCTCCCCCTATTTTTAACTTATGATAAAATATATATAACCTAAGGGTTACCATTTTAGTCATTTTTAGATGTACATTCAGTGGCATTAAGCACATTCACATTGTTGTACAACCATCACTGCTATTTCCAGAACTTTCTCATCATCCCAAACAAAAACTCTGTGCTCATTAAACAGTAACTCCCCATTTCCTTTCTCTTCAACTCCTGGTAACCTCTCTTCTGCTTTCTGTCTGTACCTCTATGTAGGTACCTTGTATAAGTGGAATCATACAATATTTGTCCTTTTGTATCTGGCTTATTTCATGTAGCATAGTGTTTTCAAGGTTGATCCATGTTATAGCATGTATCAGAATTTTGTTCTTTTTTAAGGCTGAATACTATTCTATTGTGTGTGTGTGTGTATGCACACCACATTTTGTTTATCCGTTCATGTGTTGATGGTCACTTGGGTTATTTCTACCTTTTGTTTATTGTGAATAATGCTGCATAAACCTTGGTGAACAAGCATCTTCTTGAATCCCTGCTTTCTATTCTTTTTTTGTATATAACTAGGAGTGGAATTACTGAATCATATGGTAATACTATGCTTAATTTTTTGAAGAACCACTACATTTTTTTCCATAGTGGCTGCATCATTTTGCATTCCCTCCAGCAATGTGTGATGATTCTGATTTCTCAATATCCTCACCAACACTTGTTATTTTCCTTTTTGATAATAACCACACTAATGGATGTGAAGTGGTATCTCATTGTGGTTTTGGTTTGTACTTCCCTAATGACTATTAATTGTTGAGTATCTTTTCATTTTGGCCATTTATATATCTTTGGAGAAATGTCTATTCAAGTCCTTTGCCTTTTTAAAAAATTGAATTGTTTATTTTGATGTTTTTGTTTTTGAGTTGTAGGAGTTTAGGCATGCTTTTTTTTTTTAAGCTATGCTAAAACTATTGGAAGTAGTCTTAAACTGTGGAAGTAGTCATTTTAGTTTGGTTTCTGGTTGTTGTTGTACAGCATTTTAATTATGATCTGTTACCAAAGAACACTGGAATATTCCAAAGGATTCATGGCTCATTAGGGTTTTGGAAAGAGCACAGGCTTCCGCATTAGAATAAAATTCAAATCTGAATTCAGCCAGTATGATCTTGAGCAAGTTACTTAGCTGTTCCTTAAAACAGGTATTATTTTGATGATTAAAAAGATAATGAATGCATATAAAGTATCTAACAGGATAATAAGTATTTAATGAATGGTATTGTCTGCTGCTATTACAGTGATTATTCCATAATAAAAATACTTATGCAAAATTTTCATTGAGAAGCAGAGGGATTAACTTGGTTGTGCCTTCTTAAACACATCTCACCTTAGCCTTAAAACTAGTCTGAGCTTCTTATTCTTTTTATAAAACTGTCTTAGTTAAGTGATTGTCTCTTGATCACTCAAAATGTAGATTGAAAATCCTCAATTTATAGGATACCATGCTGTCAATATGCTTATCTGTTTTAAATACTATAGGAGGCACTTTCTTCATAGCTATTATGGAATACATCAATTTTTGCTCTCCCTGGCCTGTAATATAGATAGATTGGATATTATATATGTATTTTAGAAGTTAGCCAAAAAAAGGAAATTAACTGTCCCAGCTTGTAAAAGAATCTTTTGAAACCTTGTCCTTTTTTTCTCTTCAGAGATGGTTAATTCCTAATATTAGGCTAGAGTTATATTCATTGTATGTGTACTTTGGCCTAGAACACTGGACTTAAATCATTTCAAGAAAATCTGCAGACTTTGCTGAACTAAATTAGTTTCACCTGTGGCACTCTGTAAAGCGGGAAGTACGCTGACTAGATTATTGTTAATAGAATTAATGACTTCTATTTATAACATTTGTAAGAGAGTTTGAATTCCTAATTTACTTTAGAGTTTATGTATCTGGAAGAGTTTTTAGTTTCCTTTGCTGACAATCTGTTGTTTGAGTTTTAGTAACTTAAGCCAGTGGCTTAGGGAAGATACTCAATCCACCTAATGTGTATTGGAGTGCTTCTCTAATTCTCTCTAAGCATACTTTTAGGTATCTAGAGATGTTACTGTTAATAATCCTTAATTAGGGTCACTACAAATGCATGTTAGTTGGGATTTCTTTGCATCCTTGGTAATAATAAATTGGATATAAGATTTGGCTTTTATAATAAGGCAGATTAATGGTTTAATTAATAGAAAATTAACATAAGGTTGCTACTTGGACACATGTTTCACGAATTAAGTAACTTGTTTATGATTGGAGGAATTGATAACAGATTTGTTTGTTTATTAGGTTGTCTATCAGGGACCTACTAAACCACGCATTTTTTGCTGAGGATACAGGACTAAGGGTGGAGTTAGCAGAGGAAGATGATTGCTCAAATTCATCCCTGGCTTTAAGACTCTGGGTTGAAGACCCTAAAAAATTAAAAGGAAAGCACAAAGACAATGAAGCTATTGAATTCAGTTTCAATTTAGAAACAGATACATCTGAGGAAGTAGCGTATGAAATGGTAAGTGAATTCTACCAGTATCCTCTTCTCCCCTTATAGTATCAGGGTTGATTCCTTTCTCCTTGTCATTGCTTGCTTTCTTCTCATTTTCTCCTTTTTTTAATTTAAATTGTTATTTTGTTGTGAAATACATATCTACAACAGAGTATATTAAATAAAACATGACTTTTGTTAAGAAATAGATCCCTACCGGTACCTCAGAAGCTACCTGTGTGCCCCTCCCACTTGCATTCCCCTCCCTCATTACCACAGGTAATATCTACTCTGACTTTCGTGTTACTCATTCCTTTGCTTTTCATTATAGTTTACCTAAACAACATATGTTGTTTTGCTTTGAAAACCTGAGTGGCAGCAACACCTCACTGGTTACTGAAGTTACTATTAGGTGAAGATGCCCAGGAGGGAATAAGCTGAATAGAGTCTCTCAGTCCTAGTCTGGCTCCAGCTTCCCTAAGATTGTATGAGAGCCGCTTCTAGGGGAGTCAGCGGGTGAGGTCATGCGTAAGTCCAGAAAAACACATGGCTCACCACAGTCAGGGCACCAGCGGGCTGTTGTGTGGACCAGAAAAATTAGTTGCCTGGTAACAATATGGTTTGACAGGGAGTGGGCCTCTCTGACTTCTCTACTTCTCATCTCCTCATGACCCCTCCCCAAGAGTAGGAGACAGCAAATAACCTCTGTGGGGTGGAATGAGTGTCCACACCCGATCCAGGCTGCTGCAGTGCTTGGGAGGGAGGGTGTGCAGGAGACTCGGCAGCATGTGGTCGGATTAGCCAAATACAGATACTCTGAGCCAGGCTTACCTGGGCATTCTGTCCTCAGGTTAAAAAGAAGTATGGCATATTGACAGTGGGGATCTTGGAGTGATAGCCTTTAACATGTTTCTTTCTAGTCACACAATTCTAATCTAGAATGATTGTCTTGGACATCTGGTACACAACTATCATACTAATATTTCTCTTTACTATCTTTCTAGACTTCTCTGCCTCTCTCCTGTATTGGATTTCATGTTTCCTAAATCCCATGTCTTTCTCTTTCTTGGTTTATCCTTTTGTTTTAGTGGCATACCTCCTCTGCTAGCTTCTTAATTAAGAAAGGCTATATAGGAGGTAAATTCTTTGAGATTTGCATGTATTAAAAAAAGTCTTTATTCAAAAAAGTCTTTATTCTATCTTCATATTAATTGATTATTTGGCTGGCTCAGTTATTTTAGGTTGGCAGTTAAAAAATTTTGGAGTCATTGCTCCATGCTTTTCTAGCTATCAGTGATGATGTGAAATACAGAGATGTTCTGTTTTCTGGATCTTTTGCACATGATCCATTTTTTTCTCTCTGGAAGCTTGTAATATCTTCTCAGTATTCTGAAATTTCCCAGGGTGTCTTGATTTGTGTCTGTTTTCATCTACTGTGCTGGATACTCCGTGGACTCATAGCATTTAGTTTCTGGGAAATTTCTTGAAGTGTTTTATTGATGAGTTCTTTCCCTTTGTTTTCTCTTTCTGGAACTGCTGTTATTTGGATTTTGGGCCTCTTAGACTATTTCTCCAATGTTCTTATCTTTTCTATTTTCCATCCTTTTGTCTTTTTATTCTCCTTTCTGGAAGATATTGTCAGCTATATCTTTTATGCTTCCATTGAGTTTTTCATTTCTACTATCTTGTTTTCAATTTGAAGAGTTCCTTTTTGTTTTTCAGTCTGTTCCTTTTTTAGAGGAAGCATCTTGTTTTTTGTTTTGTGGATGTAATATTATTGCATCTCTTGGTAATTTTAGTGAAGAGTGTTTTTGACATTTTTTCTCTTCCTGCATAGTCTCTTTTCTCCAAGTTGCTGTCTTTTTCTTTGTTGGTTTTGTGCTCCATTTTCTTGTTGGAGGCTTTTCTCATATTTATGTTTATGTTTGGCCAGCTTCTCATGATTAATAAATAGTGAGAGACTGTATTAGTTTTCTGTTGCTGTATAGAAAGTTACTACAGATTCAGTGGCTTAAAATAATTTCAGTTCTGTAGGTGAGAAGTCCTGGTAGACTTTGCTGGATTCTCTGCTTAGAGTCTGACAGGCTAAAATCAAGGTTTGGCAGCCTGGACTCTTATCTGGAGACTCTGGGACAGAATCTTCTTTCGGGCTCAACCAGGTTGTTGGCAGAATTCAGTTCCATGTGATTATAAGACCAAAGTCTTCCTTGCTGGCTGTTAGCTGGGGGTCTCCTTGAGGCTGTTTTTCAGTCCTTTCACATGCCCCCACTCCATCTTCAGAGTCAGCAATGGCATGTTGAATCCTTCTAGTATCACTAGCTGGTAAAAGGCCCACCCAGAATCTATCTTAATGTCAGTTGTGTATAACTCAATAATGGGAATGATATCTCATATTCACAGGTTTGAGGACTATGGTGTCTTGGAGGGGCCATGATTTTGCCTACTACAGGAACTAACAAAGTTGACTGGATGGAAGCTTATCTCAGACTTGTTAACTTTTACTGTAGGGGATCTGGGTAGGCCAATAATTGGGAAATCTCTGACATAAATATTTGTGGGTCTTTCTTCTTAGATTGGTTAGATTCTCCAGAGAAGCATCCTTCAGTGTCCTACCTGGAGGATGTGGTTAATGATATTTTGGTAGCTACGTGGGAAAGAGAGTTGGGAGTTTCTGCATATGGCATTCAGCATGCATATGGTCATTTAATCTTGTTTTCCACATGGTAGCCATACCCTAAACTGTGGCTGGTGTTCCCTAGTCTAGAAATGTTCTCTTTTACCCTCTCCAGAGAACAAAATTCCAGACTTCTTGAGTAGGGGAAGAGCAATCACCCAAAGATATGGAATGCAAGGTGGAGCACAGAGACCTAACATCTAACTGCTTCTCAAAACCCTTTCACTTAGTCTTCCCTATTTTAGTCATCTCTTTTGACTTTACCTCGTTCTAGAAGTACGTGGTGCTGCCAGTTCCTGTGTGTTATGAGTGTTCTTCAGAATAAATGGGAATGATTCTCAGCTTTCCCTGGTTCACCTTTTTCAGGTCTGCTAGGTCAGTTATTATCTATTTGTTTTCCATATCTCAAAATGTCCAAAATGTTATTTGTTGTTGCTGTTGCCTTTATTTTTTCGATCCTTGGGAGTTTATGACTTAAAAAATCCATTTACTCTGAGGTTTTTTTTTTCTTTGAGCTTCTGGAGGGAGTGAAATTCAATATATAGACTCCATCTCATATTTTAATCATTTTTCATGTACGATGAAATTTCCCTGAGTCTTCAGACCCCCAAGACATGCTTTAAAAAGCAGATTGTAGGACTGAGAATGATTACGTCCTGGCACCTCCTCAAGTCATCATCTCTGCTACTCAGCCTTGTTCCTTTCAGACAACAAGCCCTTAACTTCTCTTCTCTCACTCTTCTAATTCCTAGTAAGATATAGCACTTCACTGTGAACATACTTCCTCATCTACCTCTCCCTTAATAGCCTGCAAGTTCCTTGTTTTGTTCTAATCCAGGTCAGGCTTTACCTTCCTCTGTGACACTTTCTCTACTTCCACAAAAGAGGCTTGTGCTCCTTTAGTGCTTTTGCAGCAGCTCATTTCTACCTCTTATTTCATTTGTAGTTAAGTTTGTATCCATCTCTCACTACCAAATTGTGTGTTTATATAGGACAGAGGACCAGCTTAGGCACTTACATGTCTTTGGAGCCCAGTGCTGGGCACATTGTAGGCACTTAATGTTGCTGAATGAGGAAACCTTTTTAATCTTTCACAAAACGTAATGGTAATCATAAATTACCTTCTCATGATTAATAAATAGTGAGACTATATAATAAGATTGCATGTACTGAAAATCAAGCTATTTGTTTTTGTTTAAAGCCAGAATTATTTCAATAGTGTTTAGTAATAGTATTGTTTTTCTTATGCTGATTAAAGGGTCTGACATTTATGCATGTCTGATTAAGAACATAGAAACAAATTAACTGTTATTTAATAGCATTTGGGGTTTGGGGGCAGAAAATAACTGCTAGTAAAAAAAAAAGTTAAAATCTTAAATGTTAAAGATACGGTTTGCTTCTTATATTTTGTTTGTAGGTCAAGTCAGGATTCTTCCATGAAAGTGATTCCAAGGCTGTTGCTAAGTCCATTAGAGATCGGGTGACTCTGATAAAGAAGACAAGGGAGAAGAAGCCAGCTGGCTGTTTGGAAGAACGCAGGGATTCCCAGTGCAAGTCTGTGGGGAATGTACTCCCTCAGCCCCAGAATACAACTTTGCCCCCTCCTCCTGCTCAGCACACTGGCACTGAATGTGAAGAAACTGAAGTTGATCAACATGTTCGACAACAGCTTCTACAAAGAAAACCACAGCAGCACTGCTCCTCTGTTATAGGTAACAGTTATAATTTATACAAGGAAACGTGTAACTGTATGCCTTTATCTTTAAATAATACTTTTGTATGTTTCAAAGCATTTTGTTATCTGTCATTTCATCAGTCCTTCCCCGAAATGGACAAGCAAACTAGTTTCCTTATTTTAAAATTAAAAAACTGTTCTGTTAAGTGACTTGACCAAGGTATTAGTTGAATAAGGGTTATAATCTTTTTGCTATTTTTAAGGGCCTGACATAAATCCTTTAATAAAGAAGATGTGGAACTAAAGATAGAATTTATTCCTCAAAAAGGAGTTTTCTAAACTTTAAGACCCTTTGTATTTTAGACTCAAGTATAAAACTAACAGTTTCTATAATCTTTCTGCTGTAATACATTCTCTTCTCTGGAAGGACACACAGTATTTTCATAGTAATAACCAATTGTTCTATAAAGGCAATATTATTTTCTAGCCAGGTTCTAGGAGAATGAGAACATGACACTTAGATTTTACTGAAATACTAATGGCAAATATAGATTAGTTAGGAATATATATGAAATGGCCAGCAAATGAAGTTGACTTTTATGTGATTCTTTGTTTTTAGATTTGCTTTACTAAGAAAATTTTAGTTACGCTACATTTTCAGCATGGAGAGTTTACATGATGGTTTTTGACTGATTCTGTAGTGTACATATTTTATTTGAAGCAGTTTCAGGTTGTCAGAGTAAAAAACAAAAAAGTAAACACTTACAATTTCCTAGCCATTTGGACCTTGTGTTTTGAGTTTTCCCTTCTACCTGTTGCTTGTTTTCTTTGTTGTAGGTGACAATTTGTCTGAGGCAGGAGCTGGATCAGTAATACACTCAGATACTTCAAGTCAGCCCAGTATAGCCTATTCCTCAGACCAGATAATGGGCTCTCAAATGGTTTCTAACATCCCACAGGCTGAAATAAATGTTCCAGGGAAAATTTATCCATCCCAGCAACTAGTAGGACATTACCAGCAGATTTCAGGGGTGAGGTGAACTGTTATATTTTAAAACATATAATCAGTTTATTTACTGATAATGGGAGATTTTATATTTAATCTTTTTTTTCTTATTTGACAGTTGCAGAAGCAGCCAAAGCTGACTCAGCCCCAAACTTTGCCTTTAGTTCAAGGTCAGTCCACTGTTTTGCCTGTACATGCTGTTGGACCTCCAGTTGTCTCACAACCCCAAGTTTCACCATTAACTGTCCAGAAGGTCTCACAGGTAAAGGTAAGATACATTTTAGAAACTCTATTCAGTTAAACATATTTAATACTGCCTGGAGTTTCTGACAGGCAGAAGTTCTCTTTTATATATTCATCATAGTTTATATAAAAGTCACTGAAAGCTAAAGTTATTTATATTGCCTTTCACTTAAGACATTCTTTCTGAGGATGTGCCTAACATTGTGTAACTAGAATCTTGAGACACTGCTTATATAATTGGAAAAGAAACTGAGAATTTTGTATATGGATAAAAAAAAATTATTTAGGACTCAGATCCCTTTTTCTTGGTAATGATGATTTGTTCTTTGTATTAGACTTTTCCAGCCTGGTTTGAATGTGGGGAGATATCTTTTATAGTTAATCAGAAATAGTATTTCATATACCTTTATAATTTTTAGCACTTTCATCTAAATTCTTGACTTTTTTGATTCATGTTTATTTCTATAGGAGAAATAAGTGCTTTTGTCATTTAGACTCTCAAAGTCAATGTTATTAATTTCTGGTAGTGAATAGACAGTCTTTGTGAGAGTTCATATATCAAGACTATATCCTGGTTTCCTAGGTTATGGACTCTGGATACATGACTGGGGTTTTATTTGCCATCACCTCATTTTCTTTCCTCAACCCCGTAACCTCCTGTGTGTATATTTTCTCTTTGAGATTGAGATGGTCTGAACTCCTAGGCACTCTCTGTATATGATTTAATTAGCAGCTGGTGCATCTGTTTCTTTTAAGAAATTGCTATATAGTCAGTCATAGTTGAACAAACTTTTAATGACTACCATCTCTGGGGATACAAATTAAGATAAAATATGGTCCTTTCCCTCAAGGAGCTCACAGTCTTGTAGAGGAAAGTATAGACATACTTGGCAAATGGGGGTTGCATTTAAAATCTGCTGGGGGTATATTTAATCTAATATTGTTGACAGTGTATGGTGTTTGGCTAGTGTTTGTAAGTGATATGGTATGTGTTCATTATTGAGCTCATGCTGTGATTTCATTTATCTCTTTTTAAGACTATAATGCAAAATGTGTTGAATGGATGCTTAAATTAACTTAGGTTCAACCACATAAGTATACAGGTATGTGTATTTTGAAATGCGTTTCCAAAATTAAAAAAAAAACTCAAAAAATTTATGGAAGTGTTAAAGCCCATAAAGTTATAGAGAAGACATTGAAAATCACCTGCTATCCCTCCAACTAGAAATAACTTATTGTTTACATATGGGGGTAGAGCCTCTAGATTTGTCTTTTTTTTCTATATATACATACATAAGTTTGCTTATACATACATATGTATATCACATACATACTATTTTGTAGCCTGCCCTTTTCACCTAATACACAGAAGCCACATAAGCAAACTCTTTGACCAGGAGGAGTCTTTTTATTGAACATGGTGGTTCAAGTTCTAGGAATTATTGTAGCCAGCCTATATATATTTAGCCAACTCTCTCCTCTCCTCTTGAGAGAGCCTCTATGTTCCCTTTAGCGATGATATTAAAACCCTTTGAGCTTTCTCTTGGAACTTGCACTGTTTTGTGTGTGAAAGTGTCAGATTCAGTTACTCTGAATTTCTGCCAGGGTTTGAATGAGTTATGTGGCAAGTGCAATAAGTGAGAAGCCATGAGCGGAATATTGCTGGCACTGGTTTCAGCCCCTTGGTGCATTCAATTAGCGTTTATTCATGGTACTAGGATTTTTATAGGACTAATGCTATACCCAGTACCTTTTTGATAACTTCCTGAAATTTTTAGAATATAGCATTATTTTAACTATCATTCTGTCTGGGACAGGCCCATTAAAATGGGCATGATATATGCATTTATAATGTGAATTTTCCTTGCACCAGCACCAAGAACTTCAGCTGACCTTCGGAGCAGATTGAAAACTTCAGCTAAACCTATGACTTTAGACTTGTTAGTTACTGGAAATCCACAACCAGTCTTTTCTTCAGTTTCTCTGCAGACATTGTCTGCTTCATAAATGACTTCCCAGCATTCAACAGTTGGTCTTCACCTTGAGCCTGACCCTAGAAATGGGAAACAGGCATTAACCAAATTACCAAATGCCAATTAGACTTCTAGCTTCTTACCAGTTAATCACCTGCAAGCTTTGTTGAATCATTCTTTTGCCCAATATGTGAGCAGTGCACAGAATCCTGCTGGTACAGCTCAGCTCCCTTTTAATCCCATTGAGTGGCATTCAGGGGCCCATCAGCCTTTGCGAAAGATACATTCAGTATCCCAGCCATACTCAGTGGTACATCTGGAGTCTAATTCCGGGTTCTTCAGTGCCACAAAGCCAGACTGTGCATTTGAAGAAGCCTTGTTTCCAAGCCTCTATTCAGCAGCAGTCATTAATTTTACAACCTAAGGTTATGGCATCACCACAGAAAAATGTTCAGCAGGGTTGTACTCTGTGAGAGTCTGAAACTCATGGAAGTCAGCAGCAGCCAAAAGGTAGTATTGAAAGTGTGAGGCAGCCCCTGGAATGGCCATCTTATTCTGTTCAACATACTTATTCAGGAACACCTGCAGAACTGCCATCCCTCCCACTGAAGGCTTCTGAGCAGCTGCCCTTTGTGATACTTCCCCAGGAATAAGCTTCTTACCCTTCACAGTCAACTTACGCAATGCTGGCTCCAGCACAGCCTTTTCATTCACTGCCAGCCACAGAGCATCCTCTACACTGTACAACCACCAGGATCACAGCCGACCTATTCTACACAGACTTATCCAGTCCCACCTGTGGTACAGCCCTCTTATTTGACTGCAGCCCAAGGGCAGCCTGCATGTACAGTGCAACCTCTGGTTCAGTCACCTTTTCCAGACCAGCCAGCACATATGATCCAAGCAGTTTACCTATAGAACAGCCTGCTTACCAGGCACTGCCTCTTGAGCATGCCCCTTATTCAGGACAGGCTTCTCACACCATCCAGACAACTGAACAGGCAACCTTCGTAACCCAGCAGATATACACAATGAAACCTCCTGATAGCAAGCAAGTACATGCTACAAACTCTGTAGATCAGGACTTACACTCAGTACCATCTTATGTAGCACAGACTTCTGAGCAACAAGCCTATTTAACACAACCCCAAGATACTAATTCTTCAATGTGGGAACAAATATTTAACATCAACCTTAGATACACAAACACATTTTATTGAGCCTTTATTTAATGTGTAGAATTCAGCAGTTCCATCCCAAGCAGATGTCAGTTTGGGGCACTAGCAGCTAAAAGCCCAGTCAGTTAGCATTACATCTTGGAGGGCTGTGGAAGGACAGCTTCAACACCTTGAACAAATGTCCTTTATTCAGCAGGCCTCCTCAAAGACCCAGATCCAGCCCCCACACTTCTCTGCACAGCTTTCCCAATCACATCTAACATCAAGCCAGGTTTCTCACTTAGCTTTCATTCAGCATCAGCAGATGACTCATTCATCTCATAGGCAAACACAGAAAAGCCATCAGTTGTCTACCCAGGAAGGTCCCATAAATCAACATCAATCTTTGTATAGCCAACATGCTACTTTCCAATAGCAGGTGCCTCATTCACAGGCACCTAACCACATTCAGCCATTACCAGGTATTCCAAAGGCCAGTATAGACATGGTCCAGATTATACCTCCTTTGTGAGAATAGTTACAACCAGTGGCAATGGAACAACAATATGTAATACAGCCTTTAGAGCAGCCTCACGTGCTTCAGACGTTAGACAGCAGTCAAACTTTCCCCTGCAGAAAAACAGCACAGCACCAGCCAACATTCAGCAGCAGTTTGCTGTCTAGCCACAGTGGCAGTCAGTCATCTTCTAGTTTAACTTGTTTCTGGGTCATCAGAAACGCAATTATAACCCCAGACCCTCTATCAAAGCTTTGGGATAGCCCTTACAAATCAGCCATCTTCTTCTATTCATCTATCAACACTTAGTATTCCAGTACAGGCTTCTACTGTCTTTCAGAGCATTTCTGTGTTACAGACACAGGAGCATTTGCAAAGCCAAGGAATTCCAAAGGTAAATCCTGGGGGGAAAATGTGGATAATTGAGAATTTTCTGTGATGTTTGAGGGTCAGGGAGATAGTGAGCTGTAGTAGAAATGGCACTGGACTGGGAGTCACAATACTTATTCCTGGCTTTTTTCCTTACTCGCTAGGTGGCTTTGATTCAAGTCTCTTTGGGGTTTCCACATCTGTAAAGTGAAGAGGTTAGACCACATGATGCTAACAAAAAGTATTTGAGTGTCTGCACGGGATATATCAGTGAATAAAGGACAAAAATCCCTTCTGTCATTGAGTTTTGTTGCCTAATTGAGGAGACTGCCAATAACCATGATGAAAATAAATTATATAATACAGTACAATGAGTTTGGGGGCAATGTGGAGCAGGGTAAGGAGGAAAGTGGGCTGCAATATTAAATAAGATGGTGATCAGGATAGGCCTCACTGAGAAGGTTGACAATTGAGCACACACTTGAAGGAGATGAGGGAATCTGGAGTGCACATTTCAGATGTCCTTTAATTTCTTTTGGTGACATGTTGTAGTTTTCAGTGTACAAGTCTCATACCTCCTTCAGTTTATTCCTAAGTTATTCTTTTTTATATAATTGTAAATGGAATTATTTTCTTAATCTTCTTTTTGGATTGTTCATTGCTGATGTATAGAAATACAACTGATTTTTGAGTTCTGTTCTGCTATTCTGTAACTTTGCTAAATTTGTTTATTAACTCTAATAGGTTTTTTTTTTGGTGGCTTTGTCATTCATCAGGATTTTCTGTATGTAAGATCTTTTCATCTTTCCTTTTCCAACTTAAATGCCTTTTATTTCTTTTTCTTCCTAATTGCTCTTGCTAGAATTTCCAGTGCCATGTTGAATAGAAGTGGTAAGGAGAGACATCCTTATGTTGTTCCTGATCTTAGTGGGAAAGCTTTCAGTCTTTCACCATTAAGTATGATGTTAGCTATGGATCTTTCCACTTTTAAACAACTTCATTCAGGTATAATTTATGTACAATAAACTGCATGTATTTATAGTGCACAATTCAATGAATTGACAGTTATATGCCACAATCAAGATACCAAACATTTTCCCAAGCCCCCAGAGTTTCTTGTGTACTTTTCCAGTTTTGGGTTTGTGTGTGTGTGTGTGTGTGTGTGTGTGTGTGTGTGTGTGTGATTGCTCTAGGGATTTTAATTTACATTCTTTAATTCTTGAGTTTCTACATAGGTTTTATATTGTATTTAATAGTATATTATATAAAATATAAGAACAGTGCAACAATTTATTCCCTTCAGGTGTTATGCTTCCCTCTGTGCCTCCCTCCCTCCCTCCCTCCCTTCCCTCCTTGCTTCCTTCCCCTCTAAATGTTCAATTGCTCTAGTACCATTTGTTGAAAAGATTATTCTTCCATTGAATTGCTTTTTACACCTTTGTGAAAAATCAATTGGACATATTTGTGTGAGTCTCTCTCTGCATTCTCTATTCTGTTTAATTCATGTATGTCTGTTCCTCTGTTAATTACATTTGGTCTTGATTACTGTAGCTATATAGAAAGCCTTAACACTGACTAAGGTGATTCCTCCCACTGCCTTTGGAGATTACAGTAGGTATTCTAGGAATTGTACCTTTCCATATAAATTTTAGAATATGTTTGTCTATGTCTACAACAAATCTTGCTGGGATTTTGATAGGAATTGCATTAATACTATAGATAAATGTGGGGAGAATTGACATCTTTACTATATTGAGTTTCCCAGTACATGAACACAGTATATCTCTCCATTTATTTAGATCTTCTTTGATTGCTTTTATTAACATTTGTAATTTTCAGCATACATATCCTGAACATCTTTTGTTAAGTTATCTCTAAGTATTTAATTTTCTTTGGAGGGATTGTAAATGGTATTGTTTTTTTATTTTCGTTTCCATATGTTCATTGTTAGTACATAGAAATGCATTTGATTTGTGAGTATGTTTGTGTGAATGTATTTGTATATCTCTTGTATCCTATGACCTTGCTGCACTTATTAGTTCTAAGAGGTTTTTCGGGGGTAGAATCTTTGGGACTTTTTAAATGTAGATAATCATATATTTTCCAAAACAGAGACAGTTTAATCTCTTCCTTTCTAATCTGTGTGCTGTTTAGTTCTTATTTTCCTTTTATTGTGCTAACTAGAATTTCGAGTACTATATTGAATAAGAGCAGTGAGAATGAACATCCTTATTTTGTTCCCAGTCTTAGGGAAAAACATTAAGTCTTTTAGCATTTTTCATGCATGTTCTTTATCAAGTTGAGGTAGTGCCCCACTATTCCTGACTCACTGAAAAAAATACCTTTTCGATGTTAATTAATATGATTGTGTGACTTTTTTCACCTATTGGTATAGTGGATTACATTGATTTCGAATGTTGAAACAGCCTTGCATCCTTGGAATAAACCCATTTGGTCATAATGTAGAATTCTTTGTATATACTGTTTGATTCAATTTACTAATATTTTATTGAGGACTTTTGAATCTTAAGTTCATGGGAGATATTAGTCTGTAGTTCAGTTCTTCTATATCTGCTAATTTTCTGTCTAGAGGTTCTATCAATTGCTGAGAGTAGGGTATTGAAGTTCCTAACTATAATTGTGGATTTATATATTTCTCCTTTTAGCTCTGTCATTTTTTCCCATTTCTTTTGAAAGTCTCTTGGTTGATGTATCCACACTTAGGCTGGCTATGTCTTCTTGGTGGATTGATCTTTTTGTTATTATGTTATGTCCTTCTTCATCCCTAGTAATTTTCTTTTCTCTGAAGTCTACATTTTCTGATATTACATACCCACTCCTACTTTCTTTTGATTAATGTTAGCATAAAGGATGGTCTTTTGCCATCCTTCTATTTTCAACCTACTTATCTTGTGTTTGAAGTGAGTTTCTTACAGAAAACATATAGTTGGCTTTTTATCCACTCTGCCAATGTCTCCTACTTATCTTGTGTTTGAAGTGAGTTTCTTGCAGAAAACATATAGTTGGCTTTTTATCCACTCTGCCAGTGTCTCCCTTTTAACTGATATATTTAGACAACTTACATTGAAAATAATTATCGATATCTTAGGACTTAAGTCTGCCATTTTATTATTTGTTTTTTCCCTATGTTTTTCTTTCCTCTGTTTTTCTTTTCTTGCCTTCCTGTGGGTTACTTGCAAATATTTTAGGATTCCTTTTTCGTTTTATTTATACTGTTTTGAGTATATTGGGCTGTAGTTTACTTAGTGGTTGCACTCTTTCTCTCTCTCTCCCTCTCTCTTTTTCTCTGTAACTTATCACTCACTACTAATATGGACATTTTACTACTTCAAGTTGAGTATTGAAACCTTACTTCCATTTAGGTCCGTTTTACCCTTTCCACTTTTAAAATATAATTGTTTCAAGTATTTCCTCTACGTAGTTACGTACTACAATAGATACTGTTATAAATTTTGCCTTACATTAAATATGATTTAAGAAACTCATAAGGAGAATAGTCTACTACATATACCCTTATTTTTACCCATTGCATTGTTTTCTTTTCCTTTCTGAAATTCTGACTTTTTCTCTTATTTCCTTTCTCTCTGGAGAGCTTCCTTTAGTCATTCTTTAAGGATGGATCTGATAGTGATAAGTTCTCCTAGTTTCCTTTTGTCTGAGTATATCTTTTTTTCTCCTTCATTTCCAAATATATATTTTGCTGAATCTAGAATTCATGGGTTAACAATTCTTTTCTTTCAGCACTTGAAAAATGTTATGCCACTTCTTTTTGGCCTCCGTGTTTTCAGATGAGAAATTGGCTATCAATCAAATTGGCATTCTCCTATCAGTAATGTTTTTACTTCCTAGTTGCTGTCAAAATTTAGGTTTAAGAAGTTTAATTATGGTGTATCTTAGCATGAATTTCTTTGGGTTTATCCTGTTTGACGTTAACTCAGCTTTATGAATCTGTTTTAGCCAGATTTGGGAAGTCTTCAGCCATTATTTCCTTGAATATTTTTTTCTGCTCCACATTCTTTCTTGACTCCTTCCAAGGCTCCAGTTATATGAATTTTCAGTTTTTAAAAAATCCTTCCCTGGGTTCAGAGGCCCTGTTCATTTTCTTTCAGTCTCTTTTCTCTGCTGTTCGACTGAGAAGACTATTAATTTCTCCTCATGTTCTCTGGTTCTATTTTATGTCATTTCCAGTCTACTCTGTGGCCCATCTAGTTAATTTTTAATTTATGTTACTGTATTTTACCATTCTATAATTTCTATATGGTTCTTTTTTGTAAGTTCTATTTTTTTCCTGAGGTTTTCTGGTTTTTTTTTTTTTCATTTGTTTCCAGAGAAATTATAATCCTGAGGCTCTTTTTCTGATAGTGGCTGTAAAGTCCTTGTCAGATAATTCCACCATCTGATTCATCGTGCTATTGGTGTGAGTTCATTGTCCTTTCTCATCTGAGTTGTGATTTTCTTGTTTTTGGTATGACAAATGATTTTTTTTTATTGTACACTGGATGTTTTGGATATTATGATTGGAGACTCTTTTTTTGTTGTTGTTATTTGTGTTCAGAACTTACAGATTTATTGTGGCACTAGTAGGCCCAGATATGTGACTTTTCTTTCCTTTTTTTTCATTTTTCAATTTATTAGGTAGAATTGTTACAATTTGCACATATACAATATATTGCATGTAAATGCATATATACAATATAATGCACATATTT
This sequence comes from Camelus ferus, assembly GCF_009834535.1. Taxonomy (NCBI): domain Eukaryota; kingdom Metazoa; phylum Chordata; class Mammalia; order Artiodactyla; family Camelidae; genus Camelus; species Camelus ferus. Next base: position 41,091,079 of record NC_045732.1, read on the forward strand.
TTAAATTTACATATATGTACTGAACATTTAGAGCTTTAGCTTTTTAAACTTACATAGTTATCAAAGGAATAAAGCCAGCCACAAAATAAGAATTAATTCAAAAAGATACATACACCTCACTATTAACAGCAACATTCTTTATAATTGCCCCAGATAAGGAAGCATCCTAAGTGCACATCAATAGATGAATGGATAAAGAAGATGCAGCATATATATGTAATGGACTACAACTCACTCATAAGAAAGAAGGATATTTTGCCATTTGCGGGCCTTCATTCACTTTTTTTTTCTTTTTTTTTTTTCACGTTTTTTTTCTTCTCAATTCAAAAACCAGATTTTTGTAAGTGGCATAAACATTTCCATTGCATCAAAAACAACATAATACCTAGAAATAAACTTAACCAAGGAGGTTACCTATACTCTGAAAACTGTAAAAATTGATGAAGGAAATGGAAGATGATAAAAAGAAATGGAAAGATTTCTTGTGCTCTTGGATTGGAAGAATCAACATTATCAAAATGGCCATACTACCCAAAACAATCTACAGATCCAGTGCAACCCCTGTCAAAATATGACATTTTTCACAGAACTAGAACAATTCCAAAATTTATATGGAACCATAAAAGACCCCAAATTGCCAAAGCAATCTTTTCTAGGTCTTTTTTTTTCTCTCTCTCTTCTTTTTGTTCTCTTTTCTTGTGCTTTGATGACTAGAGAAGTTCCTTTAACATTTGTTGTAAAGCTGGTTTGGTGGTGCTGAATTCTTTCAGCTTTTGTTTTTCTGTGAAGCTTTTGATTTCTCTTATCAAATCTGAATGAGAGCCTTGCTGGATAGAGTATTTTGGGTTGTAAGTTTTTCCCTTTCATCACTTTAAATATATCATGCCACTCCCTTCTGGCCTGTAGAGTTTCTGCTGAAAAATCAGCTGATAACCTTATGGGAGTTCCCTTGTATGTTATTTGTTGCTTTTCTCTTGCTAATTTTAATATTTTCTCCTTATCCTTAATTGTTGTCAATTTGATGACTGTGTGCCTTGGTGTGTTCCTCGCTGGGGTGATACTGTGTGGAACTCTCTGAGCCTCCTGGACTTGGGTGACTGTTTCCTTTCCCAAGTTGGGGAAGTTTTCAGTTATTATCTCTCCCAAAATTTTCTCAGGCCCTTTCTCTTTCTTTTCTCTTTCTGGGACCCCTATAATGTGAATATTAGAGCGCTTCATGTTGTCCCAGAGTTCTCTTAAACTGTCCTCATTTCTTTTCATTCTTTTTTCTGTTTTCTCTTCTGAAGTAGTGATTTCCACTAATTTGTCTTCTAGCTCACTGATCCGTTCTTCTGCCTCATTTAGTGTATTCTTGGTTCCTTCTAGTGTGTTATTCATTTCAGTGATTTTATTCTTCAACTCTGTTTGGGTATTCTTAATACTTTCCAGCTCTGCTAAAAACTTCACTCTGTGCATCTCTACTCCTCTTGAGTTCTCTGAATATCTTCACCATCATTACTTTAAACTCTTTCTTAGATAGATTGCCTATTTCCTCATCACTTATTTCTTCTTCTGGGACTTTATCTTGTGCTTTAGCCTGGGAGATACTCCTCTGCCACCTCATATTGTTTATCTTTCTATTTGTATATTTAGGCAGAGGAGTTACGTTTCTCAACCTTAGACAGGGGGCCCTCTGTGGGAGACATCCTGTGTGTCCCAGCAGTACACTCCTCTCTGGTCACCCAAGGGCCAGGGTCTAGCTGGTCCTAATGTAGAGTCTGGCCTGTGTTTGTGGATTCCTTCCACAGGCTTTGGGATTGTTGTTTTCTTATTTCTGGTGTCTGCCCCCTGATGGATGAGGCTGGACTGGAGGCTTATGCAGGTTTCCTGGCAGGAGGAGCCGGTGCCTGCCCACTGCTGGGTGAAGCTTGGTCTTGGTCCTCTGGTGAGTAAAGGTGTCTAGAGGCATTGGTGGCTTTGGAAGTCTGCTGATGGGTGGGGCTGCATTCCCACCCAGTAGGTTATTTGGCTGAGGCTTCCCAGCCCTTAAGCCTATAGGCTGTTGGGTGGGTCTAGGTCTTGGTGCTAATGATCCAATCAAAATGTCAGTCTCCAAGAAAACTCATGTAGACTAACACTCCTGGAACGTCTTCCACCAGCTTTTATGCCCCCTGGGTGAGCTGTAGCCATCTGCTACATTCCCAGGAGACCTTCCACAACCAGCAGGCAGGTCTGGCCCAGGTTCCTCTGCCCTTGGACCCAGTGTATGTGAGATTCTGTGAGTTGTTCCCAAGAGAATGAAGTCTCTGTTTTCCCCAGTCTCATGGGGCTAAGCCCTGCTGGCCTTCAAACCAGATGTCCTATGGTCTCCTCCTCCTCCCAATGCTGGAACCCTGGGTTGGGAGCCTGACCTGGGGCTTAGAACTCTCACTCCTGTGGGAGAGCCTCTGCGACTTGATTATCCTTCAGCTTGTGGGTCTCTCACCTGTGGGGTACAGAGTCCTATTATATCACGAGCACACCCCTCCTACCATTCTACTGTGGTTCCTTCTTTATGTTTCCAGTTGAATAAGATCTTGTTTGCTAGGTTCCAGTCTTTTATTCAGTGGTTGTTTAGCAGTCAGTTGTGGTTTCATTGTAGTCACGAGGAGAGATGAGCTCATGGTCCTACTATTCTGCCATCTTGACTGGAAATCAGCAAAAATTCAGAGACTTGATCCTATTTAAATCTTCTATTTTAGCAGGGACTTACCCTGTTAAGTTTAACATGTAGGTTCTATCCTACTTTTGTGGGCTGTAGTTCTAATGATAATTTAGTTTTCTGAGCTCCTATAATGCTGTTCTGGTCTGCCTGGTCTTCTGGCTTTGGTTGAGCTCTCACTAGGTATCTCTATTGGTGCTACCTGCAGGAGTGGAAGGTGCTTCTCTGTGCTGCCAAGTGTTAGATTTGGTGAGTGGAGGATGCAGGATCCATAGGACAAAGAACATTTCCCCTGACCTCTTTTCTGGCTACCTGATGCTGGTACCCTTAATATGTGATCTCTGCCAGTGCCACTGGGGCATGGAAGTACTTACCTGGCCACTGTCTACTGCTGGGTAGAAGGTCAAGAGTTGTGGGGTCTACATGGCTCTCTACCACTGGGTAGAGGGCTGGGACATAATGCCTTGGGTTACCTTCTGCCATTGTGTGAAGAGTCATGAGACTCATGGCCTGGATCTTTTCCTGTTGCATGGTGAAGCACCAGGAGCTTCCTGGGTCTTGAAGCCTCTGTACTACCAGACTCCTTCCTCTGTCTCTTTAGTCTTGTAAGAATGTGGATTTTGTCTGAGTTTTAGTGACTATAGGGCTTACCCTCAAGTGAAAAGCCATAAAAATAGCAAAATCATGCATTATCCTTCCTTTCTTCTGTTACCTTCCTACCAGTTTCTACCTGCTTTTGATTGTTCTCTTATGCCTTCAGACAGTTGTTAGGCACTTTTTGTTGGTATCTGTATCTGGGTGAGTGTGGGGTTTGACCTGTTGGGACCCTTACCAGAAGAAGAACCTCTTTTTCCTAATTTTTTATCATTGCAAAATATCATCCCTCATTATGTGCTCATCAGTAAACCCCCAGGAATTGATGACAACGGGATGGAATGAATTTCTGATGTTTGGGGTTTTTTTATTGCCAAGCTAGAGGAAAAAGGGATCTTCAGCCTGGTCAGATAGCAAGCTGTGTTTATATTTTGTGTCTTTCTCCCCAGTAAAACTGAAATTCTTTGTGACAGATCTGTACCTGATTTATCTCTGTATTCCTAGCACCTAGCACACTGTTTGTTACAATAATTGCTTGTTGTAAGTTTGTTGAATAAATTAATAAATAAGATTGGCTGTAGATATCTCTTATCAGCCTGCCCTCAGTGGAAGAGGATTATTTGTTGATGTTTATCATTCTTTTTGCCTAATCAGGACTTCCAAATGGATAATGAACTTGTGTTTGATGGGCAGCCTAAGATCCATTTTTTGTTTTGTTTTATTTTCTATTTTCATTTTAAAAATTGTGATATTTGAACAAATAAGACTGTGACACGTTTCATGGTATCCATAACTGGTTGCATCTACTTTGTCTCTCTTTTTTAAATTGAAGTATAGTTGATTTACAATATTACATTAATTTCAGGTATACAATATAGTGATTTAATATTTTTATGTATTATATTCCATCTATCTAAGACTTGTTTTTATTTCTCCATTTTATTTCCCTGTGTAGCAGTGAATAAGGGCATATAAGAGACAGGAAGTGAATCATGAGTACAGATGTGCCAGTTGTGGTTTTGATTGTTTTATCCCATAATATGGAAAACCACTTATTCTGATTTTTATCTACTGCTGAGGTCAGCATTTCTTACCTCTTGTAGTGTGGTGTATTAGAACTAGTGCATTAGTCCTTCTGGTGGTTGAGATTGGTTCCTTTTCAGTTGACATTGTGGTCTAATCAAACATCCGTTTAGATGGTTTCAATTTTCAGCTCCTGGAGAGAAATACTAAACCTCAGCATTTTGTACGCAATCGTATCCCTGCATAGCACAATATTTGAATATCACTTTGATTCTCTACCACAGTACTTCGAATATTTTTCTGAAAATTTTTTTCTACTGACTTTAATTATATAAGTAATATGCCAATGTAAATTCCTGGTAAAAATTTAAAATAATGCAGAGAAGTTTCATTTGACCCCACCCCTCCCTATGTCCTTATCCCTTCTGCTATCAGTTTGGTATGTGTTGTTCAAGATCTTTTTCAATGTAGTTATGTACATAGATATGTACCCTTAGCCCATATATAGTGTTACTTTCTGGTTTGTTTTTTGACTTTAAGCACATAAAACAGATCCTACCGTATGTATCACTTTGTAAATTTTTTACTTAATTATGTGTCCTGTAGATATATCTATATTATTATCTATCTATATTATTACATATCTATATTATCTATATTATATCTATCTATATTATTACATATAGATATACTGGATTTTATTTAATTGTCCCATAGTATTCACTAGTAAGACTACACTACAGTTTATTTAACTATTCCTCCTATTGATGGACATTTTGGCTGTTTCCAGTTTTTCCACTGTTTTAACTAATGGTAAAATAAACAAAATAGATCATGCTAGAGGAGACACTGGGGCAGAATTACTGGACCATAGGTTCTACACATTTTTTAATTTTAATATATATTGCCACATTGCTTTCCCGAGGGACTGGACCAATTTAAATTTTTGTCAGCCAGTAGTACAATCTTACTCTCATTATTTGATAATACCAGATATTTTTGCTAGGCTGATGAGTGAAAAATAATATATTACTTTAATTTGCATTTTCTTGATTACTAGAGATTGTGAGCATGTCTTCATATGTTTATTTTTAACTTTTTATCTTGAAATGATTTTAGACTCACATAGAGGTTGTCAAATAGTACAGAGATAAATTAGGAGTTTGTGATTAACAGATACACACTACTATATATAAAGTAGATAAGCAACAAAGACCTACTTTATAGCACAGGGGACTATATTCAGTATCTTGAAATAACCTATATGGAAAAGAAATCTAAAAAGGTATGTGTATGTATGTGTGTATATGTGTGTGTGTGTGTGTGTGTATCACTTTGCTGTACACCTGAAATTAGCACAACATTGTAAATCAACTATAGTTCAATTGAAATAAAAAGAACCATAAGTTCCTTCAGGGCAGGGACCATATTTGGCTTTTTCATTGTTGTGTTCCTAGAGCCTACGAGTGGTAACAATAAATTTTTGTTGGATGAATATAAAAAGTAATAAAGAGAGTTCCTGTGTACCCTTCTCTCAGCTTTCCCCAATATTAACATCTTGTATAACCATAGTGCAATCATCAAAACCAGGAAATTAACAATGATATGATACTATTAACTAAACTACAAAACTTATTTGGATTTCACCAGTATTCACATTCACTCACTTTTTTGTGTGTCTTTAATTCTGTGAATTTATTTCATATATAGGATAATAATCACCACCATCAGGATGCAGAATAGTTCCATCATTCAAAAAACTGCTTTGAGCTGTGCATTTATAGTCACACCCTTCCCCTACCTCTAACCCCTGATGATCACTGATCTCCATCACCATCATTTTTGAGAATGTTACATAAATGGAATCATACAATATGTAACCTTTTGAGATTAAGTTGAGATCATTCAACAGCAGTTGTTGCATGTATCAGTAGTTGCTTACTTTTTATTGTTGAATAATGTTCAGTTGTATGGTTATACCATAGTTGGTTTACTTCTTCATTTGTTTATTGAATATTCACTTTTCTTCTTTGTAAATGCCATTCATATTCTTTGCCCATTTGTCTATTGAAGTCTTCCTCTTTTTCTCTTTGTTTTCTGATGCATTCTGATACTATTCCTTTGTTAAGTATATCACAATGACTTTTTCCTAGTGTGTCCCTAATTAGTTACAGTGTCCTTTGTCACACAGAAGCTTTTATTCTTTATAAGGTCAAATCTGTCCTTTTTTTTTTTTGGATTTTGTGTCTTGCTTAAGAAGGCTCATGAGCATAAAATATTCTATATTTTCTTCTGATACTTTTGAAAATTTTGTCTTTGTCTAGCTCTGTGTTCTGTTTGGATTTTGGTTTTTTGTGGACTGTGTGAGGTAGAGATCTAGTATTTTTTCAAAATGGATAGACATTAGTCCCAGCACATTTATTAAACAGTTTTATTTCCACACTGATCTAAATGCTGTCTTTATCATATCTGAAGTTACTATACATACTTGGATCATTTCTCAACTCTCTTTTTTGTTTTGTTTTGTTTTACAGGAGGGAGGTAATTCAGTTTATTTATTTAATTATTTTTCCTTTAATGGAGGTACTGGGGATTGAGCCCGGGACCTCATACATGCTAAACATGACCTCTAGTACTAGCTATACCCTCCCCTCCTCAACTCTCTGTTTTGTTCCTTTGACCTATATCTGTTCTTCTACCAATACTTTAGTGTTTTAACTAATTTATCTTTTTAATAAGAAGTTTAAAATCATTGCATTGATTTCCTCTTTAAAATTTATTTTAAATGATTATTAATGTTGAATTGGATAGATTTTTATTATTAATTTCTATATGACATTATAATCAGACTATGCTTTCTGTTCTTTGGAATTTGACATTTTTGTGCTTTATTTACTAAAGATTTATATTTTCTATTCTGGGAGGAGCATTCCAAGTTCTTTATATTTTTATTGCACCATACTTCTTAATTATAATATTCAAGTTCAATATATCCTTACATTTTTGGCTAGTTTTTCTTTCACTTTCTGAGAAAAATGTGTTGAAGCATCCTACTATAATTGTGGCTTTCTCCACTTCTTATTGTAAGTCCTTAATGCCTTAATTCTAAAAATTTCTGGATACTGAAAGGACTTTCCTTTATTTGTTGCCAAATTCATTTGATGGCAAACCTGACCTGAACTGATGAGACTATTGATATATACTTTTTTCTTTTTAAAGCAGGTGCTTTTTTTTATTTTAGGGATTACATAATTGTTATTTGTAAGAACCCCTTGTTGAACTGGATTGAATATCGCTAAAATATTTTATTAGTTAACCTGCATTTTTGACTTAAAATATTTATAGTGCAGTAATATTTATAATGCAGAATAATTATAAAATATTTATAAAGCAAAAATATTTCTATTGCAAGGAACACTCATATACCATCACCCAGCTTAAGAAATAAAAAATTATCAGTGCTTTTGTAGTTTCTTAGATACCTGTTTTTTTTTTTTACAAAACTTTAGACTTCATGTAAATAGTATCCTAGCACAGCATTCTTCTGTAATTAAAAAAAAAGATCAACATTGTTACAAGATTAATCCCTGTTGATACATGTAGCTCTAGTTCATTCATTTTTCCTTTCCTGTTGATGTACTATTGAGTTCTTTCCATTAATTGGCTTATTCCTACATTCTTGGCTCATTCCTTTGGGACAGAGTATATATTATTACTTTTGTGGCTACTAAATCTCTTCCCATGTTTAGTGTTTTTTTGGGGGGGGTTGTTGCCTTATATTTAAAAATGAAAGTCTGATTGATCAGCATTAGAAGCTAATTTGGGCTTCCTTAAAGTGTATAAATATTGTGACTTCCAAGTTAATAAAGCCTCACTTCACATCTTAAGAATGCCTGTAGTATAGCAATGAGGTCTTTTGTAGTTAGCTGTACTGTGTGGGATGTTAAAGGGGTTTTACAGAAGCCTCTCAGTTTCTTCATTTTTAATTATTTTCTAAAGAAGATTTCTTCTAAGTATATGAATCCTCTTCATAATAGCAAAAGAAAAAAAATTCTGGGTCAGTATCTAACCCAGTGTAACTGGTTGCGTTTTATTGTTGTGCTTCTTTAGTAGTTTTTTCTAGTCTGAAACAGTTTTTTTTAGCCTTTCCTTGTCTTTCATGACTTTGACATCTTTGATGAGTAAAGGTCAGTTATTTTGTAGAATATCATTTAAAATGAGCTAGTCTGATGTTTCCACATGATTAAATTCAGGTTAATGCATTTGTGGCAGGAATATTATA